>NC_034596.1:55471326-55491137 GCF_900095145.1 Mus pahari
ACCTGCCTCTGCCTCCTGAGTGCTGGGATTAGAGGCGTGCACCACCACGCCCGGCAGGATGATATTTTCAATTCCATCCACTTGCCTGCAAAATTCACGATGTCCTCGTTTTTAACAGCTGAATAATATTCCATTGTGTAAATGAACCACATTACTTGTATCCATTCTTCAGTAGAGGGTCATCTGGGTTGTTTCCAGCTTCTGGCTATTACAAATAAGGCTGCTATGAACACAGTCTTTGTGGTATGTTGAAACATCTTTGGGGTATATGCCCAGGAGTAGTATAGCTGGGTCTTCAGGTAAAGCTATTTCCAATTTTCTGAGGAGCTGAGACAGCAACCTACAGACTACAAAAGATCTTCACTAACTCTACATCTGATAAAGAGCTAATATCCAATATATACAAAGAAATTAGACTCAAAAAAAAAAAAACAAATAACCCAATTAAAAAATAGGCTACAGAGCTAAACAGAGAATTCTCAACAGAGAAATCTTGAATGACCAAGAAGCACCTAAAGAAATGTTCACCACCCTTAATCATCAGGAAAATGCAAATCAAAACAACCCTGAGGTTCCACCTTACACCAATCAAAATGGCTAAGACCAAAAACTCAAGTGACAATGCATGCTGTCGAGGATGTGGACAAAGAGGAACACTCCTCCATTGCTGGTGGGATTGCAAGATGGTACATCCACTGAGTCTTGAGAAGTATTTTGAAAGACATTCACATTCCTGAACCACATCGGCTAATTATCTGATCTGAAAAGTATATTTTAAGATCATGGACAATTTTTAAACTGAGTATAACTTCGTTGGTGAGGCCCTAACTCATATCTAATAGCCACTTCTTAGACACAGAAGTTTATTTAGGATATAACAAATCCCATGTATAATTCAATTAACTTGGGTTTCCCATTAAAGTCATCTGAAACATTTATTATTTCACATTTTACAATCGACAAATTCTTCCAGTTCTCATGAGCAACCACTTCAAAACACAACAAATGTCGCTGGCCATTAAAAGAAAGCTCCCCCAAGGGACATCACCATGGGCAGTGGTGACTCACCATGGGCAGTGGTGATTCACCATGCCCTTGTTAGTAGGTTCTAAGCGAGTAAGCACCATTGATATAAACAAGTCACCTCAGATCATGATGTTGGCAGGATTATGGCAACAGCATCAGCAACATAATGATACCTTTTAGTCTGTGTTAACTAGTCCTGCATGCCTCCTAACTTCCTCCTGTGAATCACTCATTCAGAGAGGCTGTCCTTTAAATGGATCACAAATAAAACAATATTCAAAGAGTTGTTATGGGAACACAAAGTCTATTGTGAATGACAATGTTAACTTTCCGCTTCCCTTTTGTTTTTTAATGCAGCACAATTTTGACCTGAAAACGGACTTTGCCTTGAGTGTGACACATTGGCATTGCCAAGAGAGTTCTGTCCTTTAGAGTTCAGAGTTCCTTATTACCCAGAGAGAGATGACTGAACTGCAGAATAAGACGATGATATATTTGAAAAGAAAGGCTGGTACATTTGATTTAATCAAAAGATTATAAAATGACATCAGCTCCTTCAGATAAGAAAAATGACTTGTTTGAAATTGGATATCAAACAAAAATTATCCAAGGAAATTCCACCACTATAATAAGTATGTGACTCTTTTTAAATATCCACTCCTTCACCAAATGTAGATTGGCTCACCAAATATTTATTAAACCCTACTACCGTGTTCTAGGCACCGTACTGGATACCAGGAATAAAAAGGCAAGGTCACACAGCATAACCTGAGCCATTCAGCCATGACTTCCCCACTATGATGAACTGCCACCTTATATTGTTTCTGTCAAATAATTCACCTCAGTAATATGGAAATTAACTAATATACAAGGTATGAGGACTGTCTTCAAAACTATTGATAATGATCTCATCTTTAAGAGGAGAAAAGAAAAGGAAGGTGTCTGTCTGTTTGAAGTTTCATCTTACCACACACTGCTAATGTTACTTATTTTAGAAGAGAAATAAAAGACAAATTAATATTCCATGACTCCAATAATAGATAGCATTGAACTGATAAACAAAATAGCAAAAATAAAGTTTTGATAACTAGACCCCATCTCCTCAAGCAATTGGCCCCTCTTTGTCTTAAAGAATCAACAAGATACAAGTTCATCTATCCCACCTGAAGCTCAGGTATGTCAATGTATCATTAATCCCACAGGGTGAGAATAAGAGCACTATCACAATTTTTGGACCAAATTTCCAGCAAGCTTTATTAAATCCTGGCCAGGACAATGGACACTGGCCAGATCCATACTCAGGACTTCCAGAAAATAGTCACAAATTATGTTTGTCCAGTGCTTATGCAGACAAAGCCCACTAGGCTAAGTACTTCCTGCCTTTGTCCAATCAGGGGCAATCATACATCCCTGATGTACTTCCTGCCTACATACCTCCTACCTACATGTGATCAAGCACATGTTATGCAGTTGGGGCATCCAACCTAGTTTACAGAAGTGAAAACATGTGGTGTTTTCACATGTTTCTTACATAAACAGCCCCAGCATTTAAAGACATTATCTGTCCTCAGGCAAGTGGGGCTTTCAGGTTTATCTGAGATAACTACCTGACTCCATTTTGAAGACAGACACCATTATGCTGTATTGTTAAAAAGAAGTTTCCATTCACTGTAAGAGTTGAGTTGCTGTTTTTAAGTTGGTATCCTAGAGCCTGACCTGCCCCAACTCACAGCACTGACTTGTTTTTAAGAGCACCCAAACCCTTCCTAACCCTTCCTAACCACCCTCCCTGATCACATGGTATTGCCTGAGATTTTTTTTCTACACTCCATATTGCTCCATTGTCTATCTTCTATAAAGCTGTTCTGCAACTACTTGTGATTTTATTCCTTAAAAGGGGTCCAAGAAATGGGTTCAGGCTGCTCTATTTAACCTGACTTAGGAGGCAGCTACTGGCCAGCTCTCAAGTGCACCTCAATAAAAATCAAGCTGGCAGAGCACACCCCAGCTCTCTGGAGAGCAGGCCCTGCAACCACTCCTAGATAACACAGTAAAGCTGGCCCTGGGGGTGAGGGGTGGGAGGCAGGTGAGCTGGCCCTGAGAGAGAGATAGAGAGGGGGAGGGAGAGGGAGAGGGAGAGGGAGAGAGAGAGAGAGAGAGAGAGCTGGCCCTGCTCCTTGTCTGCTGGACAGCAGTGTGGGTGAGGGAGAGATGCTTTCCCCACCCTTGCCTAGGGCAAGCAGGAGAGCTGACCCTGAGCCATGAGAGGATAGCTGGCCATGTTCCTCACTGGCTGCAGCACTCAGGAAAGTGAGCTCAATCGTCACCTGGGCAGCACAATAGAACTGACCCTGGTAGCTAGGACATGGGTGATTAGAAGAGTTGGCCCTGCCCCTGGTCCACTGTGCATTGGTGGGTGAGGGAGAGATGCCCTTCAGCCCTCAGCCCTCACCACCTACAATAGGCAGAAAGCTATCTCTGGATTCATCAGAGCAGGAGAGCTGGCACAGCCCCTCATCAGCTGTAGCACTTGGGAGAGTGGGCTCTACACCTTCCCTGGGCAAAGCAATAGAGCTGGCCCTGTGGCATGGGCAAGGGTGAGCCTGCCCTGAGGGCATGAGAAGGGGAGAGCTGACCCTGCCCCTTGCTGGCTGTGACATTGGGTGAGCTAGTCAGGGCAGTGCGAGAGGGCTCACCCTAATGGTGTGAATGCAGGAGACTTGTTGGTCTGACTTATTCAGCTACCTCCCAGGCCTAGATCCAGGGCTTTGAGTTGGCCCACCCCAACTGTGAACTGCTGGAGCTCATGAAGAAATGGGAACAATAGAATATCCAAGAGGAATCCCAGTGAGGACCTGGTATTGACAGTATAGCAGAAGCCAGAGTCCTCAAACCAGACCAATGACAAATTGTAATGAATAGTTCCAAGGAAAAATGTGTGGACAAAAGGGTATACTGTGAAACACACTACAGCTTATACAATTAAATAAAGTTTGGGTTTGGTTGGTTAGTTGGGTTTGGGGGGAACGCAGGGCAGGTTGCAAGGATAAGGGATGAGTGTGAAGGAATAGGGAGGTGAATGGGATTGGGGTACATGGTATAAAATTCACAAAGAATCAATAGTTATAAACTTTATATGACCCAGCACAGGGGAAGGCCAGGTCCAAGTAGTGGGAGTGGGTGGGTAGGGGAGCAGGGGCGGGGGAGGGGGTATAGGGAACTTTCAGGATAGCATTTGAAATGTAAATAAAGAAAATAATAATAAATTTTTAAAAGTCAGTCTTGCTTCAAATTTGACTTGAAATTGTGGTAGTGGTCTCATTCTCACCCAGTAGGATTAACAGGCCAGGTGGGGCTTGCAGGTCAGAGGCATTTTGTTTCACAGTAATTAAAACTCAAAACATAACTTTAGCCGTCACAGTACAAGGACTGGTGAGGTGTTAGTGTAACTCTCTCTTCTCTCATGAGAAAGTTCAGAACGAGGCTGCAACGAACTGAATAAAAGGTTCCTGGAGGGATGGTACTAAACTCAAATTTGCCTTCCACTTCGTTTTATATCATTGCACAGCTCATACAAACAAAATAAAGAACACCCCAGGTTAAAATTACTTCTGTTTCAAATGCCATGCGAGCTCACAGTGATTTCAAAGCCTCTATGCACTCCTCCACACAGGGAAAGATGCTTCACATTATCCAGGTCTGACCTCCCAGGGTCAGGTTCCAGTGCTTCTAAAAGCTGAGGTGAATAAGAGACTAGAATAGGTAGCCGCCTATCTCTTCACTACATGTGCCTTCTAGCCCCTGAATTGGTTAGACGTTACAGCTCTGGCCACGTTGTGATGGAAGATAAAATGAATGGGATGGTGACCAGAATATGGCCAACATAGAAAATAATAAACGTCTACTCTAATTGGAATAGAATTGCAAATTCTATTCCGCTTCATGGCAAATACAGTGAGATCAGGGTACCTCACGTATCCTCTTACATCTAGCTCTAGCCTCGTGTCAAGACCTGGGGAGCCTTTCAGAACACAGTCAGTTTCATAAACATTCGTCAGTTGACTGACATCCCTTTATAGATAAAAGTGATGCAGAGGATGAAGTATATATTTCTAGAAATCTTCATCCATTTGAAAATTTCAACAGTCCACAATGAAAATTCATAAGAGACTATGCTGAAAAATCTACCATTGAGAGAATCAAGCATCTCATAACCTCTCATAACCAAAAAAAAAAAAAAAAAACCTCTTAAGTCTACTTCAGGTGTAGCTTCATTACCTTATGACGTTTCCTTATAACTCTTCTCTATCTCATACTTAAATTCAGTGGGAAAGTAGTTAAATTATTGACACTCAACTGCCTACAAGCTTAGGAAACACATTTATTTACTTAATTTTTTTAATTTGTTTTTCCAATAGGAATAGCTGGTTGCCTGAATCTAGAATTGAATTCTTTTGATGCTATTTAACTACTATGTTTATCTAAAAGGTAGGCTTCTCTGGCATTCCACTGGAGTCTTACTGAAATCTGTAATTCTATCTGGCACATGTGAACACCTAGTTTTTCTTGCTATGCCTTAGATAACATCTACTCTATATATCATTCATAGACCCTCAGATAAGAAACTGGGTCAACCATGCTCCATTTTTTTTTTCTTTCAAAAGCACTGTGCTTGAAGCATTGGGACAAGAAATCCATATTTTAGTTTATATTCAGCATAGCTTCTACTTGTTTCAATTATGAATTCTATATTACAAATAAATCAATTCTAATTTTCTCAAAGCCAAAATTACTCAAGAAAAATTTCAGTGATAGCAAACATTGATCTAACATGAAAACTGAAATAATTTGAAATTTATCACCTGACATCAGCCACTAGGTGTTAGGAATAAAATAATTCTTCATAAACCAACCCAAATTCTGCATGAATGCTAATGATACCTCGTTCTTCTGAACCAAAAAGCGATTCCTTTAAACACAGAGAACTGCTTTATGTTATGTAACTTGCTGTGTAATCCAAATCCACCCATCTTTTCATCAATATTACTTATTTGGTGAGACCTAATGAATTAGTTCATGTTCAATTACATAATCTAAGATTTTCTACATAGCTCGTGCTTCCTTTATAGCTGAAAAATATGCTAACCATTATGTTTGGTCTTCAATTTCTTTTAATCCTAATAACTTGTATATATATATATATATATATATATATATATATATATATGATCTAATTATATGCATTTATTTATAAATTAAAGATCTCTGACATCAATTGTATCAATTATTATGACTGTTTTATCAATGGAGACAGGAAAAGGCCAGTGAGTTGGACAAATTTGTGAGAAATTAAAGATACAGCATTTGGACCTATCAATCCTGTATACCTCTTCTGGTTACTGATGGTTAAAGATTTATATTCTAAAATGAATTATGTTACTACATCCTCAAAACAAAACGTTATTCCACCTATGACAAATAACTTCATGTGTACAAATCTTGGCAAATCTGATGTATTCACATCAGTTGACTTGCTGTATAGATCAAGTTTAGAGCATTTTCCTCTCTGCTCACTCAAAAGCACACACTGATACAGCTAACAAACACAGAGAGAGGCGAGAATACAGATGTGGTAATGAGTAATGAGTACAAAATGTGAAATGCTGCGTGAGTCAGCAGTCTGCTCTGCCTAGGGCCTCTTACCTTACATCACTTACTATGACATCACCTGAGACTAAAAGACCAAGGTCATTAGCAAAAGGGAAAACAGAAGAGATCAGTTCTAACACCACTCAGGGTCCAGTTGCTGCATAACAATCACTCATTTTTATTAGACAAAATTTAATATACGTATACTAGATAGCTGAAAAGGTAAGAAAGAATCTTAAGGTGTCACACTGATATCAATTAGAGGAAGCCATTTCCTCCCCTAGAGGAGTATAATAATAGAGCAAAACAGGCTGAGTCTATGAAATTTTAAAAGGGTAGAAGTAGAATCTTGTGTTCTTAGAGCCCAGTCTTTGAAGCAAGGCATGGGAGACTCATATGCTGCAGGAATTAGACAGGCCTGCCCGACCTGTACTAAAGAAACTCAAAGCAATTTCATTGCACCACTGGATCAAGTGCAATTCCCAGTGTAAAAAGAGTCAGTGGTGCTCCTGACAAAATTTAAGACATTTACACTTACATGAGCCCAACCGAAAGAAGCTCAAGGCGAGCTGTCTGGTGTGGGCTGCACAACCACCCGCACATCGTAACTGAGAGATACTGAACAAGCAGAGGTGTGATTAGCATAGTCCAAATCACATCACTGCAGACCAGCTACCAAAATAAGATGAGAGACGGAGGAGAAAGATAATGGCCCAATAATGGATCCATAATGATTTATTCCAATTGAGAGGGAAAGATGTTTAAAAGTTGAGATATATAAAGTTATATTGAGTCAGTGACACTAGTATTTACTGTGTAGTTACAACGCCTCAGACATGGTTTTAGGCACTTTAAGTCCATTAGTTCCTTTCATTTAATATTCACAAATACTATATGAAGTAGATATTATTACCAGTTTGTAAGGAAGAAATTGAGATTCTAAAAATGGATTGATCAAATCATTGTACTGCAGATCTATCTGTCTCTAAAATATAAGTTCTCAGACATTATAATATGCACATACTTGAAATATGAGGGAAAAATGAGGGCAAAGGCATTCCAGAGAAAGAGAAACAAACCAAAGGGTTGGAGGTATGAAACATTATAGCAGGGAGAGAAAGCCATGAGAAGCTCTGCCTGGCTTAAATTTAAGATAAAAAGTATACAAAATGGGTGGTTTGGGGTATTAACCAATTAACCAATCAGAACCAGGACATGGAAGACTTTGAAAAATAAGTTTTAATGAATAACTTTGTAGCATGGGCAATGGTAAATCATTGAATCTTTAAACAGTCAGATACTGTGGTAATTCTTTTATTATGTATATTATTTACATAATATATATTACACACATATAATATTATACATAATATAGAGTGTATATACACATATATATATCATATATGATATATATACATACACAGAGTGTATTAGTCAGGGTTCTCTAGAGTCACAGAACTTACGGATATGCTCTATATAGTAAAGGCATTTATTGATGACTTACAGTCTGCAGTCCAAATCCCAACAATGGTTCAGTAGTAGCTATGGATGGAAGTCCAAGGATCTAGCAGTTGCTGAGTCCCACATAGCAAGAAGACGAAAGAGTGAGAGCCAGACTCCCTTCTTCCAATGTCCTTATGTGGTCCGCAGCAGAAGATGTAGCCCAGATTAAAGGTGTGTGCCACCACACCTTTAATCCCAGATGATCTTGGACTTGGAGATCTCCCTGTCTTAATCTTCTGGATTCAATTACCACTGTGTCTCAAGATCTCCATACCAAGATCCAGATCAGAAACTTCTATCTCCCAGCCTCCAGATTAGGTTCACTGGTGAGCCTTCCAATTCTGGATTGTAGTTCATTTCAAATATAGTCAAGTTGACAACCAGGAATAGACACTACACAGAGGAAAGTTATGCAACCAGCAAAATTGTATAAAACCCCGGGGTTTGAAACAGACATGTGGGCTGGTGATGATAGCCCTCAACAATAGAGGAAATAAAGTCTTCACTGGACCTTTCTGGGAGGATATGCTGAGGATATGGACTAGACAAACCAATGACAAGATAGAAGGGCTGTGAGATATTTGAGAGAGAAAGCACAAGGAGACTTACACTTCTAAAAGAGAGAGCAAATGATGACATCTTATTAAGTCAAGAAAAGATTATGAATAGCACATCTGGGGAAAGGGTGAAATGATGTGCAGCTTGGTTCATCTGTTTAAGTTTTACACACACACACACACACACACACACACTCACACATGGAAGTATGAAATCAGAAAAATTGTATAAAACACCGGCGTTTAGAAAATACATGTGGGCTGGTGATGAAAGCCCTCATTCATCGTGAATAAAGGCTCCACTCCCCTTTTCTGGAAAATGCACAGAGCCAATATGCTAAATGTTAGAAAAAATATCCTTCTACTTTGAAAATAATAAAGCATTGACTTTCAGCCAGCAGAGAACCAAGAAAGATTGGAAGAGACTGTTCCAAATCTATTCAGAATAATTGATAGAAGAATTTCACCTAATTGAGCTTAAAAGTAAAAAGACACAAGCATCAATCAGAAATATAGTATTCTCGGCATGTTTCCTGAATTTCACTTTTAAATAAATTTAGACTGGTATCTTAGGCATTAAATCTTATCTATTATTTCAATAACTAGTCCAAGCTTACTGCAAATTATTAAATATTGGTATTTTGTGTACATTACAACATACTTATATTTGTAGTAAATCAATGAAGTAAACTAACAGAATACTGTATAATACTTAACTGGTTGTTTTTAAATGGCTAAGTAGAAGTTATATTTATTAATCAAAACAATAACACTATTTTCAGTTAATAATTAACATAACTTTTTTATTTAATTTTATTTTATTTTTACACTCCATATTCCATTCCCTGAATCCCCCCCCCATCCACCCTCTGACTGATTAACATCCCACACCTCTTCCCCTCCCCACCCCATCTCCACATGGATGCCCAAACCCCCACCCCACCTGTATTAGTCAGGGTTCTCTAGAGTCACAGAACTTGCAGATAGTCTCTATATAGTAAAGGAATTTATTGATGACTTACAGTCTGCAGTCCAAATCCCAACAATGGTTCAGTAGTAGCTGTGNATGGAAGTCNAANGATCTAGCAGTTGCTGAGTCCCACACNGCAAGAAGGCGAAAGAGCAAGAGCCAGACTCCCTTCTTCCAATGTCCTTATATGGTCCCCAGCAGAAGGTGTAGCCCAGATTAAAGGTGTGTGCCACCACACCTTTAATCCCAGATGATCTTGGACTNGGAGATCTCCCTGTCTTAATCTTCTGGATTCAATCACCACTGTGTCTCAAGATCTCCATACCAAGATCCAGATCAGAAACTTCTATCTCCCAGTCTCCAGATTAGGTTCACTGGTGAGCCTTCCAATTCTGGATTGTAGTTCATTTCAAATATAGTCAAGTTGACAACTAGGAATAGCCACTACACCACCTGACCTCCAAACTCCCTGGGTCCTCCAGTCTCTTGAGCATTATGTGCATCATCTCTGAATGAACACAGACTCAGAAGTCCTCTACTGTATGTGTGCACAGTATCAGCTCGTCTGTCCGGTGGTCCAGTGTTTGAGAGATCTTGAGGGTCCAGATTAATTGAGACTGCTGGTCCTCCTACAGGATTGTCCTCCTCAGCTTCTTTCAGCCTTCCCTAACTCAAAAACAGGGGTCAGCTGTTTCTGTCCATTGGTTGGGTGCAAATAACTGCATCTGACTCTTTTGATGCTTGTTGGGTCTTTCGGAGGGCAGTCATGATAGATCCCTTTTTGTGAGCGCTCCATAGCCTCAGTAATAGTGTCAGGTCTTGGGACCTCCCCTTGAGCTTGATCCCACTTTGCGCCTGTCACTGGACCATCTTTTCCTCAGGCTCCTCTCCATTTTCATCCCTGTAATTCTTTCTGAGAGGAACAGTTATGGGTCAGTGATGTGACTGTGCGATGGCAACCCCCTCCCTCATTTGATGTCCTGTGTTCATGCTGGAGGTGGGCTCTATAAGTTCCCTCTCGCTACTGTCAGGCATTTCATTTAAGGTCCCTCCTTTTGAGTCCTGGGACTCTCTCACCTCCCAGGTCTCTGGTGCATTCTGGGGCAGAGGGGGAGGTCCCCCAACCTCCTATTTCTTGAAGTTGCCTGTTTACATTCTTTCTGCTGGCCTTCAGTCCTTTTCCTACACACAATACCAGATCAGGCTCCCTTCTCCCCCCCTTCCCTCTCCCTGGCCCTATTCACTTCCCCTCTCAGGTCCCTCCCTCCCTCCCTACTTGAGATTTCGTTCTTCTCTCTCCCAAGTGGGACTGAGATTCCACCTTACACCAATCAGCGTGGCTAATATCAAAACAGGTGACAATATATGTTGGAGAGGATGTGGAGAAAGAGGAACACTCCTCCATTGCTGGTGGGACTGCAAACTGGTACAACCACTCTGGAAATCAATCTGGAGGCTCCTCAGAAAATTGGAAGTAGATACTACCTGAAGACCCAGCTATACCACTCTTGGGAATATACCCAAAAGATGCCCAACCATGCCACAGGGGCACATGTTCTGCTATGTTCATAGCAGCCTTATTTGTGATAGCCAGAAGCTGGAAATAATCCAGATGTTCTACAACAGAAGATGGATACAGAAAATGTGGTTCATTTACACAATGGAATACTACTCAGTTATTAAGAATGAGTACATCCTGAGTTTTGCAGGCAAATGGGTGGAACTAGAAAATGTCATCCTGAGTGAGGTAATTCAGACCCAAAAGGATATGCATGATATGTACTCACTAATAAGTAGTTATTAGTCAAAAAAAAGTACAGAATACCCAAGATACAGTCCACAGAACTCAAAAAGGTCAACAAGCTGAAGTGCCCAAGTGAGGATGCCCCAGTCCCACATGACTTCTTCTTAAGCATTCAGAGAGAAAATATTGGTTAACGTGAAGTATGCAATCTAATTTTTTCACTCCTAACAGAATCCCTAACTTCTAATCACAGTAAAAAAGGGAGACATTTATCCCACTCTGTTTTAAGAATAAATAAACTAAAGGATGCTATGTGGTTTGAATGAGAATGGCTCCCATAGGCTCATATGTTGGAATACATGGTCTCCAGTTGTTGGATCTGTTTGGAAAGGATTAGGAGGTATAGCCTTGTGGAGTAGATGTGCCACTGGTGGTGGGCTTTGAGTTTCCCAGTGACTCTCTCTTCACCTCATGCTTCTGGATCAGATATAACCTCTCAGGTACTGCTCTAGTTCCATGGCTGCAAGCCTGCTGCCATGCTCCCGGTCGTGACGGAGATAGGCTCTAACTCTCTAGAACTCTAAGCAAGCCCACAATAAACTCTTTTTGTACATTCTCCCTTGGCCATGTATCTTATCACAGCAGTAGAAAAGTAACTAAAACAGATCGATGCCTAGTCTTAATCCTGATAGACTTAAGGATGTTAGCAAAAGCACCAACAAGCTCTTCCATGATTATTAGTTTGGTAATGGTCATGTGGCTCAAGCCTACAGAAGTCAGCACAGCCCATAGTAATCTTATGTCATAGTGCCCAGCTCTATCCAGGAAGAGCTCTTGGTTTTTGTTGGAGTCAATACCATAGAAGCAAAATGTAAAGCTGAGAACACGCTCATGTACTAGGTGATTTCATTGGGTCTTCAAATCAAAACTTGATTAAACTAAGCCAGAACCAAATTAGCTTGAAGTCCAGTGTGCAGGTTAGTACTGATCTCTTAAAAAAAAAAATTAAACCCAGAACTAGCACATTACTCAGAAATCCCACTTCTGCGTGTTTATCTAAAAGAATTGAAATCATGATCTCAAAGAGATCAGAAACACTTCTGTAGACATCGTAGTCCAGAGGGACAAGCAGCACAAGTTCTCAATTAGTGACTGATGTAGGAAGGCCTAGCACATCGTGGGTGGTGCCACCCTGCAGCAGGTGATCCCGGAGTGGATTTCACAAAGCAACACGACTTAGGACAGATGAATGACAAATGTGTACACTCATGTGATTCAATGCTATTCAGACATTTTTAAAGAGAAGAAAATCCTGCCATTGTGCTAAATGTAATAGTTAATCTTCATCATCTCCTTTACTACACTTAAAAACACATAGTAAGTAGGTTTGGGGCAGAAGAAATGACGCAGAGGGGAAGATCATATGTTGCTCTTGCTGAGGACTGGAACTATATTACTAGGATTTATTTCTTTCCAGTCAAAATTACCTTTAACTTCACATCAAAGGAACCAAATGCCCATTTTGGGACTCATCAGACTTCGGGGGATTTGTTCATTTTAATATTATTATAATTAAAAGGTCCTTCAATATTTTAAAAGATTTTTCAATTGCATGTGTGAAGGGTTGCATTTTCTTTCATATTAAAAATATTAGTGTTATAAAATACTAGAGAAAAAAAACACATAGGAAGCTTGTCTCTACACAGAGCAGTGAAGGTGTTCCCAGAAAGGTTTAGTTGAGAAGGAAATCCACCCTGTGGCAGATGATCCTGGGATGCATGAGTAAGCGGGCTAAGCAAGCCCCGAGGAGCAAGCCAAAAAGCAGCACTACTCTGTGGCTGCTGCTTCAGTTCCTGCCTTAAGTTCCTACTCTGACTTCCCTAGATGATGAACTATAAGCTGTAAGCTAAAATAAACCCTTTTCTTCCCAAGTTGGTTTTGGTCATAGTTTTTTTAATATAGCAATAGAAATTCTAAGACAGTTGTAGCAGTTTGAGCTCCCATGAGCTCATATATTTGAATGCTTAGTCATCAGGGAGTGGCACTAGTTGTGAGGGATTAGGAAGTGTGACCTTCAGGGGAAATTTTCCTGAAAAGAACACCAATAGTTTATGCTTTAAGAGCAAGAATTGNCAAATGGGACCTCATAAAATTGCAAAGCTTCTGTAAGGCAAAGGACATTATCAATAGGACAAAATGGCAACCAACAGATTGGGAAAAGATCTTTACCAACACTACATCCAATAGAGGGCTAATGTCCAATATATACAAAGAACTCAAGAAGTTAGACTCCAGAGAAACAAATAACCCTATTTAAAAATGGGGTACAGAGCAAAACAAAGAATTCTCAACTGAGGAATACTGAATGGCTGAGAAGCACTTAAAGAAATGTTCAACATCCTTAGTAATCAGGGAAATGCAAATCAAAACAACCCTGAGATTCCACCTCACATAGTCAAAATGACTAAGATCAAAAACTCAGGTGACAGCAGATGCTGGCGAGAATGTGGAGAAAGGAACACTCCTCCATTCCTGGTGGGATTGCAANCTNGTACNACCACTCTGGAAATCAGTNTGGNGGTTCCTCAGAAAATTGGACATAGTTCTACTGGAAGATCCAGCAATACCACTCCTGGGCATATACCCAGAAGATCTTCCAACTGGTAATAAGGACACATGCTCCACTATGTTCATAGCAGCTTTATTTATAGTAGCCAGAAGCTGGAAAGAACGCAGATGTCCCTCAACAGAGGAATGGATACAGAAAATGTGGTACATTTACACAATGGAGTACCACTCAGCTATTAAAAACAATGAATTCATGAAATTCTTAGGCAAATGGTTGGATCTGGAGGATATCATCCTAAATGAGGTATCCAAATCACAAAAGAACACATGTGATATGCACTCACTGATAAGTGAATATTAGCCCAGAAGCTTGGAACACCCCAGATACAATTCACAGACCACATGAAGCTTAGGAAAAAGGAAGACCAAAGTGTGGATACTTCGATCCTTCTTAGAAGGGGGAACAAAATACCCATGGGAGGAGTTACAGAGACAAAGTGTGGAGCAGAGATGATGGAAAGGCCATCCAGAGATTGCCCCACCTGGGGATCCATTCCATATATAGTCACCAAACCCAGACACTATTGTGGATGCCAACAAGAGCTTGCTGACAGAAGCCTGATATAGCTGTCTCATGAGGAGCTCTACCAGTGCCTGACAAATACAGAGGTGGATGCTCACAGCCAATCATTGGACTGAGCACAGGGTCTGCAATGGAGGAACTGGAGAAAGGACCCAAGAGCTGAAGGGGTTTGCAGCCCCATAGGAGGAACAACAATATGAACCAACAAGTACCCCCAGAGCACCCAGGGACTAAACCACAAACCAAAGAGTACATGGTGGGCCTCATGGCTCCAGCTGCATATGTAACAGAGGATGGCCTAGTCTGTCATCCATGGGAGGAGAGGCCCTGGGTACTGTGAAGGTTCTATGCCCCAATGTAGGGGAACGCCAGGACCAGGAATCAGGAGTAAGTGGGTTGGGGAACAAGGGGGGGGAGATAGTGGCTTTTTGGAGGGGAAGCCAGGAATGGGGATAACATTTGAAATGTAAATAAAGAAAATATCTAATAAAAAAGATTAAGAAAGAAAAAGAATTTATAAATTGAAAAAAAAAGGGAGGTGTGACCTTGTTGGAATAAGTATAGCCTTGTTGAAGGAAGTGTGTCATTATTGGTGGGTTTTGATGGTTTCAAAAACCCAAGCCAGGCCATTTGTCTCTCTTTCTTCCTGCTGCCTGATATACAGCGCTCTCAGCTACTCCTCCAGCACACTGTCTGCCTGTGTGCCACCATGCTCCCTACCATGATGATAATGGACTAAACCTCTGAAACTGTAACCAAGCATCAATTAAACGCTTTTTTTTATAAAAGTTGTCATGATTTCTTCACATCAATAGAACACTAAGACAACAGTCTATTACAGTATATAAGGTATTGTGCTAGTACAAATAGATGTTGTAAGATGGAGGTATATCATGTCAAGTGCCATAAGACACATTTTCTAAAATCTTATGACTAATAGCAATGCCCCATTTATGTCTATTTTAAAAGGATCAGCAGGATTGCCTTAATTATAAATAGTGTAAGCTGAACTTAATTCTCTTATTCCCTAGTCTAATAAGCATATATTTAACATTTTATTTATAATCAAAAACAGACTTTTCATGTTAAAGAATACTTAAAAGACAAGACAACACCAAGATACAGATAGATTTAGCTCTAAGCGAGTATGGCTTTGTCAATTTAAGCATGTGTTTTCCTTTATAACATGAAGTACTGTTTTTAAGCCAGTACCTGTGACCATTTCATGCTCTAAGATGTGACCTGAAGGCCATCACAGAGGGACTTCCTTCCATCTTCACTCCAAACTTCAGCCACTCTGTCTTTACTACTTTAAGGGATAGGGATGGATCAAGTATCCCTAGAAATTTGAATACAAAATAATGAATCTCATTGCTGAAAAAAGTTTGAAAGCTTCCCCCCTAGAGAAAAATTAATATTCTTTTATTCCACAGACTCACTTCTGAAAATTCTCTGTGTTCTTCATTAGCCATCTTTTCTCAGCTACTACAGTTTGTCCTACAGCTTAAAGACAGGGGATGCTTTCTTAACAACCTACTGCAATGAACCAATTATCCCTTTGTTAATCCAGCCCCTCTTAAGGAAGGATACTTCCAGTTCATTCCAGAACACAGCAGATGCAATAGCACTCTTCTGGTTTCATGATGTTTTTGTTCTTTGAAAGTGTCATGCCCATCCAATTCCTCCCATATCATCTACCTCCCTTCCCACCCAACTTCATATTTTGCCCCCACCTCCCCTCCACTGAGGCCAGTTTGTGTTGGCTGAGTCCTCCTGAGCATGAGGCATGCCAGAGAGTAAGATCAATACACGATGTGTTGAATCGTTAACGAAAACAAAACAAACAATCAAACAAACAAAACCTAAGCTTGTCTTTCCTGGCAGCAACAAAATGCCAACAACTCCTCAACTAGGGGTAGGACTAACTTCTCAGCAACCCTCCTCCGTGCTGGGATTTTGTTTGGCTTTGACTTGCTTAAGTCTTATGCACCCCATGATTTCCTGTGTGCATCTGCCTATTATGTCTGACAAATCCTGTTTCTGTGAGGTCATCCACCACTTCTGGCTCTTGTATCATTTCCTCCCGCTCTTCTGCGTAGATCTGAGCCTTGAGGGGAGGGATGGTGTGATATAGACATCCAATTATGGCTGAGAACTCCAAAGTCACTTATTCTCTGAACATTGACCAGTTGTGGGTCTCTGTGTTAATTAGGCAGCAACACTTTACCCCTGTTTTATCAAAATCTCAAGGCTGAGGGCCGGAAGAAGACTTCGCACCCACTCAGCTGCCAGTTGACCTACTTATTACTCTCCAGGCCTCCACCATCTTGTTAAATCTCTGGGGCTTCAAGAAGGAAAAGAATTATTTTTTCTTTAAAGAATCTAAAAACATAATACATATATATATATATATATATATATATATATATATATATATATATATATTAAATAGAACCCACAAAGAAGTCTATTGATACTGTTCAGTCTTCCCATCTATTCAGTCAGGAAAGACAGACTGTAGTGCAAAGAATGCCAGAAATGGAGGTGACCATGTCCTCAATTCACAGGGGAACTTCTCACTCAGCCAAATCTGTACATTAAATAAGAGTTATTAAGGAGTTGTCCTTGACCTAAAACTAATAAATCTTTTTATTTATAAAAATTAACTTCATTTCAACTGAGGCTGATATCTTAGCCATTATTTGAAAACTACATATGATTATACTTTGGAAATGAGCCAGGATATAAAGATCCTAAAATTTGGGTCATACATATAATTAGTTATTAATATGCACATAAGAAAAATCTCTGTGCATCTTAAGCTTTGTCAAACTATTTCTGAAAGTATATTAAAGAGACACGCTATGACATTGGATGGGAAGCAAATAAACTTCATCCATGCAGAGCCATTGAGAGTGAGAAGACCATGGAGAATTAAGAGCAATTAAAAACACTTGCGCCTTTTTAATCTGTACAAAGCAAAACAGAACGTTCTATCATCATAAAGCAACTAGTCCTCATAATACTTAAATTGTCCACATAAGAATTAGATGACATATTGTAAATCAATGGCAAATAATTCCTGAGAGTTACTGTGTGTAGCGATATCACTTCCAAAAATGTGTTTTCCATAGCAATCTTAGGAGCTAGAGAGTAATCCTTTCCCTGGGAGAGGAATCTCCATCTTCAACTTTCAATACCCAAAGACATCTGTTGGTAAGCCCAGGAAGACACAGAAAGGATAAGACAGAGAATAATTTCTGGCTTCCCCTCCATCACACACAGCCTCACTGAAGGCATCGGACACAGATGTGTTTGCGTCTGCCACTGATGTAAAGGCATGCCTCTGTGTGTATACCCATGGTCTGCTAACAGGTTACAGGTAATAATGCATCCAAGAAACATGTAAGTCATGTCAAAGCATGGCATTTCGAGCAGCTTTGTTACATGAAACTATAAATTTACAAAGCTAAACTTAATTCGTGTGTGTGTGTGTGTGTGTGTGTGTGTGTGTGTGTGTGTGATTCTTCCAGGTATTATTTTTAAGCATCTCAAATTCTTTAGTACACCAAAAAATCTTTCAAGAAATATACCTTAAGTCAAACATATTTTATATACAGGAAATTTAATGAAATGTCCTGCATACAGTGTACACACAGTACATGAGCTAAATTCAAGCATAAGTGCACCTCAAGTCTTTGAAAAATAAAACTGTTGTTTACAAAGTAGCCCACTGAGGCAACGCCCTTGTGTGAGCTAGCAAAAACAAGCCAATGCCAGAGTCGCACATTAACTCTGGCTTCTAGGCAGCATAGCAATGAACTGTTGAGATTTAAAAGCTTTTCTTATACATCTACTTTTCTCATTGCCTTGGTTTTAGGCAGCTTTTGTTGTGATTAAATCTACCGTGTCTGAATCCTAAATCAGTGCACATCCCAATGAACCTGACATTATATGTACTCAGCCAAAGCTACATGCTTAATCAAAAGGTTGTGTGTGAATGAAGGATGCTATCAGCAAGTAGCCCCTTGATAGTACAAAGATACTCAGGCCTCAGGCTCCAGGCATTGATTTCCAAAGTAAGTAAATATCACCAAATACTCTACCCGTTCCTTCAAGTTCTCACTGATCTGAAAAGTAAGACAGTCACAAGTCAGAGACCTGACAGCAGCGGCTGCTGCTGCAGAAAACAAAGTGAATGCCATGTTACCATTCAGATGGTCCCATCCTGACATCTTCATTTCTCAGGGCCTTCCCTCAGCATCCGTCACAAGATAGCTGTTGCAAAGGGAAAATTCTATATTTCACCAGAAATCTCATCGTAATTCCAGTTGTTTGTTTGTACATGTATGTGCACTTGTGAATGTGCCAGGGTTCATGTGTGTAGGTCACAGGACAATATGCTAGTCTATTCTAGTCCTCCGTCATGTGGGACAGAAAAGAGGTCCGTGGTTTTGGCAGCAAGTATCAGTGGCCCTGGAGCAAAGTACAATTCTTTTACTTTCCTAGTGTGAAACCAGCAGGAATCTGGAACTCTCATGACTAGAGCAGAAAATATATGAAAGAATTCTTATCTTCTCCAGAAACAGAGTGTGTGCCCAGAGAAGGAGGAGAGAAAAGATACTCTCCAACTACATTCAGATCCTATAATTAACAACTTTTCACTAGCTTGAAATTTCATTTAAAGATGAGCAGTGTGGCTTTGTTTCTGAACATAAAGCCATTCCTATTGTAGATTCCCTAATGAAAGCTTCTAAAATTATTCTTTTGAAGATGTTTCAAAAGTACATCAGATGTTTTCTATTTTTAATTTATTTCATTTGGAGTCAAATACTGCAGAATGAGTACAGTCTAAGGGCTTTACATGAAACCACACTGTATTCCTCACCAGACCTCCTAATCAATCCTTCTGCAAAGCCAACATAAACAAATGGCACTATGTACTAATGTACTATGTACATTACCTCCTGACCAAAACTATGTCCAAGAGGCATAATTCTATGCTAAGTTTAAAGCCATCCAGGATCCTGTTACAGAGTTCACCTGGAGCCTTGTGCTGTTCAGCTCCACTCCCTCTGTACACAGATTAGCACCTTATAAACTTTATCTTCTTAAGATTGGTTAAAGAGATACTATGGGAGAACTACAGCATTCACATTTCTCTTGCCAAGCTCAGCATTTCTTTTTTTTTTTTTTTTTTTTTTTTTTTTT
>NC_034596.1:55492125-55521014 GCF_900095145.1 Mus pahari
ATTTCTCCACAACCTCGCCAGCATCTGTTGTCACCTGAATCTTTAATCTTGGCCATTCTGACTGGTGTGAGATGGAATCTCAGGGTTGTTTTGATTTCAAGCTCAGCATTTCAAAATAGACAAGTACAGGGGAGAATGATAATATCATCGTTTGGGAGATGAGTACACATCAAAATATAATTTAAGGTTTCTACTACACATTTACAGAGCTGACCTCAAATGCGGAATTTTCCTCTGCTGTACCTCATGGAAGTTAGTTTACTAACAAAGACATCATTTTATGCAATCCCACAAAGGCTTTCTCCAAAAGGAAACTGAAATATAGAAAGAAGAGTGCCTATTGACTAATGTGACAGATGGCAGAGTGACATTTCAACCCAGCTGTGATTAATGTATGTGCAAATATCCATTTAATAGGAAAACTCTATAGCATCAAATAGAAATTCTGATCAAATCGTTGTGTCATTTTGATGACTCTCCATTATTTTTTCATAGCCCAGGAAATTATTATCCTACTGGTATCTGAGTGATTCAGCCATGCCTAATGGTGATGAAATATGGATAGATACCCCTGAATAAAATATCTGTATCTGACCATGTCCTTTCTCACTCAGAACAGACTCTTTGAACCCTGGAGTGTTACTGAATTATCCAATGTATTACCTCCCACAACAAGGATATATGTTTAACACGGTTAGCATAACCAAGTTTCTGTGATTTGGAGTTAGAGGTTGGAGAGAAGGTTCAGTTGGTAAAATACTGGCCATACAAACATAAAGACTAGAGTTCAGGTCCCTAATGCCCACATAAATGCTGGGTACACATGGCTTACCTATAATCCCAGAACTCAGGAAGCAGAAACATAGGGTTCCTATAGCCATCCAGTTACATTGGCAAGCCAGATATAGGCTCATATGTTTGAATACTTGGTCCCTAGTGAGTGGGACTGTTTGAGAGGAATTAGAAGGTGTGACCTTGTTGGAAGAGGTGTGGAAGAGCCACATGGCAACCTGGGTCCTCTGGAGTCCTCAGAAACTAAGTCAGTAGAAGGATGACAGGAGCAAACCATGGACTTGGTGACTTTGTCATGTCTCTGCTCCTCTTCTCAGCCTGCTGGCACATTTCTGCTCCTTATAGTAAAACATCTGTCACATTTGATTCTTCTTGGGTTGACTTGTTACCCACAACTTGAGCTAACTAGACATCTATGTGAGAGTCACTCTTGTACTTTTATTTACTTTTCCAGAGGTCAATTTTCTTCCACAGCAAGAAAATTTCAGCATTTGCTGAGTTATCCAGAGCCCCCGGTGATGCCTTTTTCTCCTTTTTGTTCAGCAGACCGTCACCTTCATTCTGGTCATGGTAGCTTACATTATTATGATCCATCTTGTGACTCACAGACAAGCCCACATGCTGTTTGCAGAGTGTCACCTCAGTGTTTGTAAACACCAGGCATTAACCTCCTGGCTCTATTCTTCAGCTTTCTGCAGCAGATTGGGCTATCTGCTGTTCGGTTTATTACAACTGTAACCAGGCCATGTTCAAATACATACTGGGGGGATGGGGGGACTGAAGAGCAACCCCTGGAGAATAGGCAGAGTCAGATGAGCTCTCTAGATGGGCTGTCAGAGCCCTCCCCTGCCACCTCAGGAATTCAGCCCAAGACCAAAGTCAGAAAATCCAGCAGGTGAACCTTGAGTGAAAAGCAGATAGTGTTGATGAAGATCTTTTTCCAATCTGTAGATTACTGTTTTGTCCTATTGACAGTGTCCCGAAATACCCAACGAAGGGGAGAGAGAGCCTGTAGAGACCACCTCTAGAAGATAGGCAGGCCCCAGTTGAAGGATGAGGCCACCCACCCATCTCAGAATTTTTAACCCAGAATTGTTCCTGCCTAAAGGAAACACAGAGACAAAATGTGGAGCAGAGACTGAAGGAGAGGCTATCCAGAGACTGCCCCACCTTGGGAATCCATCCCATCTGCAAACATCAAACCCTGACACTATTGCTGATGCCAAGAAGCACTTGCAGACAGGAGCCTAGTATGGCTGTCCCCTGAGAGGTTCTGTCAGCACCTGACCAATACAAATGCAGACACTCACAGCCAACCATCAGGCTGAGCTGGAGGACCCCAATGGAAGAGTTAGGGGAGGGACTGATAAAGCTGAAGGGAATTACAACCCCATAGAAAGAACAATATCAACTAACTGGACCACCTAGAGTTCCCAGGAACTAAACCACCAACCAAAGTTGGGAGGGATCCCTAGCTCCAGCTACATATGTGGCAGAGGACAGCCTTATCTGGCAACAAAGGGAAGGGAGGTCCTTGGTCCTGTGGAGGCTTGATGCCCCAGTGTAGAGGGATGCTAAAGCAGTGAGGCAGGAGTGGGTGAGTGGGTGGAGGAGCACTCTAATAGAGGCAAAGGGGAGGGGAGAAGAGGTTTGTGGAGGGGAAGCCAGGAAAGGGGATATCATTTGAAATATAAATGAATACAACTATTAATTTACAAAAGCAGATAGTGGGGAAAGAGCCCTTTTGTTCATTCAGCTGTCTCAAAGCATCTTTTCAGTCTGTAACCAGCATCCTTTTTTTTTTTTCAGGATTGTCACTTACCAAAGATTGAAAAAGCTTTCTTTTGCATCACTTTAGCTACAAAGTAACCAGAAGCAAGTTCCTTTGTGTCCTTTGCTTCCTTATGTAAGGTTCTAATGTGTGTATCTTCTTATTCTTAGTAACTCAGAGAGGGGTGGGGCTCACTAGCATTTCCCATTCCATGACAAAATGTTAACAGGTCCAATCTTGTTCTGTTCTTGTGTAGTGTTATGAATATAAATTGACATATCAACTTATATCAATTCAGAGAATAGTGTATAAGTTACCCAAAGAACTACCATATAACCTACCACATGATTCTACTACACAGTATGATCTAAGCCAGTGGCTCTCAATCTTCCTAAAGCTGTGACCCTTTAATTCTTTCAGTTTCTCATGTGACTCCCAACCATAAAATTATTTTGTTGCCACTTCACAACTGCAATTTTGCTACTGTTTTAAATCATGATGTAACTTTCTGATGTGCAGGATGGCTGATATAAGACCTCCAAAGTGGGTGTGACTCACAGCTTGAGAACTGCTTACTCTGATCCAAAGGCAATGAAATAAGCATGGTAAACAGGCCAGACCCCCCCCCCCGAGATCCCAGGGTCTGGACCACCAACCAAAGAATACACATGGAGCAAATCATGGTGCTGGCCACATACGTGGCAGAAGATAGCCTTGTTGGACATCAGTGGGAGGAGAGACCCTCGGGCCTGAGGGTGTTCAATGCCCCAATGTAGAGGAATGCCAGGGCGAGAGGATGGGAGTAGGTGGGTGGGGGAGCACCCTCATAGAAGCAGGGGAAGGGCAAATGGGATAGGGGTTTTCCAAAGGAGAGACATGGAAAGGGAAAACATTTGAAATGTAAATAAAATATCCGAGAAAATAAGTAAATAAATAAATAAATGATTTAAAAAGAGATATCTGTGCATTGTTGATTATATTGACCCTATTCACAATAACTGAGATATGAAAACATCTTTGGTGTCTGTCAACAGATGAATATATAAGTATATATAAGTAAAATACTCATATGTGACAGAAAGTTATTTAAACTTAAAGAAGAAAAAAACTGCCATTTGCAGTAAAAGTGGAAAGAAACAGAACACATCAAGGTAAACAAATTAAACTTTTAAGAAAAATCAACAAAAAGTATAATCAAAATTAGTAGATTGAAAAGAGTATAGCAAGTGAAAAGTAGAAACTGGATGGTTGAATTTTATCAGTATATACTGTACACACTTGTGAAAATACTATAATCGACTCCATTGATATGTATAATTAATGTATCTCAATAAAATAAAAGATTAAAACAGCAACACATTCTTGAAAACTAATATTGATCTATTAACATACTTCCCTACGGTAGCTCATCATTCTACTCAGCACATGCATCAATCACCTCTGAAGGGCAGAGAGTGTGAGGAACACCATCTGGAATACAGACAAGTAAGGGGACATATTAGAGAGCTGACACATGATTTCTAAAGACAACGACGCAGTCCTAAGAAAGGATCCAGAGGCATGTGAACCTCACATATACAGCTTCATCAGAAAAGGCTTCCTAAAAGACTGAAAGCTCAAAAATAAAAGGCTACGTGCAACAGCAATCAAGAAGGTGACAAAAAGCAACAGAGGGCAGAGAGCAGTAATAAGCTAGCCACAGTGGAGTATTTTTAGTGGGTGAAAATTGGTTAGAATTGCTAGAACAACAAGTTTATAGAAGTGAGAGTAGAGGAGGGTACTGAAAATGACAACTGGGTGTCAAGAGTGAGCAGTTGGTAGACAAGAGTGTACTGTGATGGGACAGAGAAACACGTGTGCTTAAAACATCATGACATCTGCAGGAAGCCTTTCTTCAATATGGCTTCTCGGGTATGGGTGAGTGAATTTTCAACCTGACCCTTTGGAAAGAATAGACCAATGTTTCTGTAGAAGATTCATAAGTACTAATTCTATAGTATGGTATTGTCTATATTTCCCAATGTTTTAATGCAAATACTCAATACTTTGTATCATAAAATATAAAGAATTTTAAGTCATATATGCTTATAATGTAATAATTCAAATGGAACAAGACAAGGCATGCTTTCAGCAAAATATAACAATTTTTGCATCTTTCTGTGACCAATATAACACCTATTTATTCCTTAAGAATAAAAGTATTTCATATTGGCAAAAATATGAATGAGGTAACTCCATCTGGGATTTGTAACTAACTCATCTGTCAGCATGTGTCAAAGCAGTATTTTAAAGTTTAACATCGTCTCATATGTTCCTCATGGTGTTAACCTGACCCACACTGAAGAAATCTAGAAGACTGGTGCCCAGGGACCCACATAGCTCTAAAACAGTGATAGAAAATTAAGGTAAATTGATTCCCATAAAAAGCAAGAGTCTACATGGGTCATGATGGGCCTCAACAGTTTGAGTTTTCATACGTCAGTTAATTTCCTTTCCCAGGAAATACACATTTGTGGTTTTGTTTATTCATTATTTTTTTGTCTTCATCTCAAAAAAAAAAAAAAAAACCTGGAATAATTACAGGCCTTCTACGTCCATTTAAAAGGAAGAAAATGCCCGTCCGAGGAGGGGTGTCCACCCAGGAGGGGTCTCAAGGGCTGAGCCCTTAGGAGAGCCATCTTTGCTCCAGTTTGCCTAGGCTCTACTCTGCACTGGCAAGAGTGTCGACCACAGAAGCTACACAGCTTTGGGACAGACAGAAGCAACCTAACTTCGGGGACAGACCCTGTTTCAGGCTCCAGAAATTTGGGTATTTTCCTCGCCAGAGGAAAGGTGGCCACCTGTGAGGGCTCTGTCTGCCAGAGCACGTGATCTAGTCATATTGCGTCCAGGGTCCCTCTGTGGCTAGTCTGTGCAGGTGAGTGAATAAACTGCAGAGGCAACACATCTTCTGGGACAGGCACTGTTTTGGGCCTACACCTTCAGCAAGGAGGCAGATCTGAACCCAAGACCTCTGTGCACCTTCCCTGCTAGAGGAGAGCTTGCCTGAAGAGAGTAACCTGACCACTGAGACTCAGGAGAGAGCTGGACTCCTAGGATTGCTGACAGAGGCTAACAGAATCACAGGAGAAACAAGCTCCAAACAGAGACAACTATAACAACTAACTCCAGAGATCACCAGATGGTTAAAAGCAAACATAGGAATCTAACTAACAGAAACCAAGACCACTCACCATCATCAGAACCTAGCACTCCTACCTCAGTCAGTCCTGAATACCCCAACATACCTGCTTGTGACGTTGTACATCGTGGTGCGGAGCCTAGTGCGCACCACGATGTACAACGTCCACAAGCAGGGGGTATAAGGAACTTTCGGGATAGCATTTGAAATGTAAATGAAGAAAATATCAAATTTTAAAAAAAGGAAGAAAACATCTTAGACCTACCTTACAACAGCCAACATTTGAAAAATGGAATAAAGTTCCATAAAACCCAACTTCGGGTGCCAGCATTGAGGAGTGGCAATAACTACCATCTCATTTCTCAGCTCGGTCTCTCAGCTGGTTTTGCCAAGACAGGACCTGCTCATCATCAGGCCATGCCTTCTTCCCGGAAGCACAATTTTGATGTGTTGGATGAAGTCAGTGGCCATGGCATTGGAGAAAATGATGGATTTGAGACTCCGTAGAAGTTTTAATGCAGAACACACAGAGTGAGCACACAGAAGATAGACTGGTTTCCTATTAGCAGTGCAACAAATGATTCCAACGACTAGTTTGTTCTTCTGTCATTCTATGGGGAAAAAGTTATAAAACGGGTCAATTAGAGCTGTGCCCCTGTGGAGTGTTAGAGAGTCTGTCTGTTCTAGCTTCTAGGGTTCATTTACATTTCTTGGCTCATGGAGCAATTAATTCTCTTCCGTCAAAGCCAGCAGCAGTATTGCGCAGCCCAGTATCTCTATCCACTCCTTAGTCCTCACAGGTCTTCTGTGTCTATCTTGTGTCGTTATGATTTTAATGTCCTCCCCAGATAACCAATATAATCAAACCCTTTAACTTAGTAAAAGCTTCACCATCTCTCTTGCCATGGAAAGCAATGTATTTGCAGGTCCTGGGAATGGGGGGGGGGAGGGGATTATTTAGCCTATCACAGAAGATACTATGAACTTCAAATGACTGAATGAAAAACTTAAATTGTGCTAACCCACTGGTTTCAAAGGTTTGTCTCTTACTAGATGATACTATTTTTAAAAATTGTATCTACAAACGCAGTGGCAAACATCTTTCCTAGCTGGATTATAGTGAAGATAGCAACCATACCTTACTTAATTTTGTTATCAACAAAATACAATATGCCTTCCAAATGATAATAGTTAATAACACTCTAATAGTGTTTATAAATGATGATGGAGGTATTAATGACAGCTAGGAATAGCCCAGGAGAAGATCAAAAGTTTAGACCTGCAAAGAGCTTCAACCTTTTTCCAAATTAAAACTTTAATCAGAACTCTTAACACCCAAGAAAATAGGCTTGCTTACATCTCATCTTCTTACCTGAATCATTTATGTCAAAAGTATCCCCAAGAAATGAAAAGATACAGAAAAAAAATAGAAGATTTGCCAAGATAGGGGCAAAACCAATAGCTCACAGGGAAGGTCTAAGCAACCACGCTCTTAAAGTTAATTTTTTTCCTCTATTTCATGTACTATGGGACTGTGGAATTATTTTTCCAAGGTCAAGATAACCTCAGTGCCCATGAATTTTACTTTCTGTAAACTTTCTCTTGCAATTGTGAGTTTATTATCTCCAAAATGTTTTCTAGGAGAAGAAAACTAAAAGATGCTTTAGGATCAAGCTCTCCCTGGACATCTGTCACGGGAAGTCCCTTATTACTCTAATGATTGTGCACTAGGAAAAACAAATTTAATGCGCTTTCAAGTTTTCCAATTTAGAAAAAAACTAGATTTTAATGTGAATATGTTTTTTAACATTTTCCATGCTTTAGGGGAATGGCTTTTGGGAGGAAAGGGTAATGAATGTTTTTAATCATACTAAAATAGTTTGCCTCGAATCTGTGACTTAATTTTTTTTATGACAACAAAATAGGAAAGATCAAACACACTAATCAACCAGGATTTCTCATTTCTCAGCATGGATTCTTACTTTTTGTTATATTTGAAACATAAAATTCATCCAGGGAAATAGGTAAAAATAAGCCTGCCCTGTTAGTTGTCAGCCTTTTCTTCCTGTGTGACAGTGCTCACCCCTCTGAGCACCCATGTGTGGAGCACTGTCACCCCTGTGAGCACCCTGACCTTACCCCTCCACACTGGTTATCAGCCCCCGGACACACAACCCCTTCCCTTTTACTTCCTTTGCTCTCATATGCCCATCAGGCTTTCAATAAATTTTTAATGCCGTTGATGAAAATGTCACCGATGAGATTTATGCATCTCTCAATGCAGGCCTTTAGCTTCAAAGTAAACAGCTTGCTATCCAGGAGCCTGTCTTCCTATTTAAATCCATCAGAAACCCAAGAACATTCCCTTTTCCATTTTCCTTCTCCTTGGTTTGAGTATCTCCTCAGGGATGTTCCAGCCACCACGCCATCCACACACATCGTCCTACTTTCCAAGGAGCCATAAGGAAAGATCAGTGATGTCCAGGACACTTTTTTCTCTATCTAGAAGGGAGACTATATCCAGGGCAGTGAGAGTTGAAGGTGCCTGTGCAGCCCTGCACTGAAGACATACATTCAATGATGTGAAATGTTAATTCAATGTATGTTCAGAACATGTGTAAGCAGCTAGGGAATGTTACATTTCCATACTTCTGTTTTAGGGAAAACCATAAGCCACACGAGTCTAAGACGCTTTGCAGATCATCTACTTGTCGTCGTCTGGTAACTTTACTCTCTCCAGCCTTGCCTCAGAGGATGAAGGACAATAGACAGTAGTCTAAAGGACTTCAGAGTTCTTCACTAAAAGACGTGATTAAAGACTAAAAATACCGCTATCCAAACTAATTAGAGAGTGTTATGGACTAATTCAGTTCTGTGATGTGAAGCTGTTCTGAGTTGGTTTTATTGAAGACACAAATTCTATTATATTCCAAATGCAATTTCCCAATTCTACAGCAAAGAATTGAGTTAATCCGTATAGCTCTTCAATTTTCTTGCTAAGATTCAAAGTTTTGCTTATCTCAAGTTATGAAATATGAGTTATTTCAGTGACTCAACCTCTAATTTCAAGGAGATTTGGGAGAACAACTCTTTAATTAGTCTTTATCATGCTCTCTTAAACCTTGCCAGCAATCTCTCTCCTGAAAGTAAATTAAAGCCAGAAGAGGAAAAACCCTGAACAGCCTCTCATAACACCACTGGCTACTTGACAGCTAAGTCCTCATAAGACCCATCATGCGGAAGAGGGACTTCATTCTGACTCCAAACACTGATCATGCTCAGAAAAAGTTATATGAAAAAGTCAGGATAATGTATGTGTGCATGTGTATATGAACAAGCTACCAAGTAAATATTTACTAATGATGAAAGTAATGCCTATTCATCATTTTTAATAGTTTTCATGTCCTAGAAATATCTCTTTATCAATTAGATATTTAAATTCTTCCCAGTTTTTGATTATTACCAACATAGAACACATTAGCTTTTACCACAATTATGTATTTATTATAATTGCATTTAGGGTGACAGTTCACAAAATGAACATCTAAAATACCAGGCTTACCAGTTCTGCTGTCAGTATTTAAATAATAATTACTTCTTTTAGCCATCAGAACACATTAAAATGAAAAAAATGCTCAAATCAAATAAACTGGGATATAGAGAAACACTTCTATTTTGTGACCCATTGAAGTACCTACGATTCTGTGCTTCCAGATGCAGCGCAAAGAATCACACATGAATTACCTGGTTTTATCTGCTTAAAACTTCCCTAAGGCCTAAAGATGGAGGTCAGTTGATGAATGCATCAAGTCCAGGCCCAGGCACTCAGGAAGTAGAGGTAAGAAATTCAGAAGTTCAAGGACATTCGCAGGTGCATAACTAGTTCAAGGCTAGCATGGGATACATAAGTCCTGTCAGGAAAACAAAGCCACCTCCAAGGAGACCTCCGTTTATTATCTCCATTTGATCATGAGGAATCAGACTCTCAGAGATGAAAAGTAATTTGTCCAAACTACATTAGTTAGAGACTTGACAAAGTACTTGACTCCGTATTTTATGTCACCTCTACATACACAACTCACCTGCAAATTGTCATGTGATAGCTCCTTATGTACTAAGGCAGAGAGAGTAAGGCATCGAAAATGGGTTCTCCAACCTTTCCATGGAGTTAAGTCAATGTTGGTAAATATTCACTTGCCTTCCGTTCCTTTTAGTCTAGATGAAACTGTAATAAGAATAGTTTATTACCAAGGTAACGTGACCGAAACTTATGTTGAAGGCCTGACCCGTAAGAACCTCTCAAAAGATTACCTACTCCTCATATATAAAGACAAAAACTGTAACTCTCCCCTTCTCCTTATACAAAGAGTCACTCAAAGCAGATCAAAGATCATAACGTAAGGCCTGCCACAGAAACTGCTAGAGTAACACAGAAGAGAGAACTGGATGCAGGACTGGAATTCAAGCAGGTCAGAAAGCAGGAGCTGATGCAGAAGCCATGGAGGGATGTTCTTTACTGGCTTGCTTCCCCTGGCTTGCTCAGCCTGCTTTCTTATAGAATCCAAAACTACCAGCCCAGAGATGGTCCCACCCACAAGGGGCCTCTCCCCCTTAATCACTAATTGAGGAAATGCCCCACAGCTGGATCTCATGGGGGCATTTCCACAACTGAAGGTCCTTTCTCTGTGATAACTCCAGCTGTGTCAAGTTGACACAAAGCTAACCAGTACACCAAGTTTGCTACAACTACCTGTAACTACCTGTAACTCCAGTTCCAGAGGATCCAATACCCTCTTCTGGCCTCTGCAGGCACCAGACATATACATGCTGCAACTATATAAATGCAGACACTCACATATACACAATATAAAAATAAGTAGTCTTCTTTTAGAAAAAATAACTGTCTGGTAGTATTGTAAGATGTTTCTGAGCATAGAAGAAAACACTCACCCAAGTGGAGAGGCAGCCTAAAGAATAGGAGAGAGCCATTGCCAGTTACTCATTCAGCCAACTGTGAATTAATATGCAGAGTGTATAAAGACAAAAATATTAAACACCGAAAGAGCAAACACTTCAGCAATGAAGGACAAATGAGAACAGAACCTTCACAAGTAAATAAATACAAATAACCAACAGACACATGAAAGAAAATGTCCAATGTATTTAGCCATCATAGGTATGCAAACAAAAATTATGTGGATATTCGATTTTACCCCAGCCAGGCCATCATTGAGAAGCAAAAAACAACAAATGCTAGTGAAGTCTTAAAAAGAAAGAAAGGAAGGAAGGAAGGAAGGAAGGAAGGAAGGAAGGAAGGAAGGAAGGAAGAAAGAAAGAAAGAGAAACCTATACACAGCTGGTAAGTGTATCAACTAGTATAGCTACTAGGTAAACTTATATAAAGAATCTCCAAAACATTAAAATTACAATATAATCCAGCTATGCAATGTCTGGGTGCTCACCAAGAGGAATCAATGTCAGTTTACTATGGCGATACCTGTCTACCCAGTTTATCATGATATTCCCAATTGCCAAGCTATGGGATCAGCGTGGTGACTCAACAGTGAGTGGATAGAATATGTGATGAATGTACATAATGAAGTGTTATTCTGCTCTAAAGAAGAATAAATTCATGTCAATTGCAAGACCATGGGTGATACTGAAGATACAGTTTTAAGTGAAATAAAGCCTGAATGACAAGTATTCTGTGTTCTCTGTCAGGTGTGGGACTTAGGGTGGAAAACATTAAAGTAAAAGGAGGTATCCTAGGGATGTGGAAGAGGGAAGGGAGGACAGGAACAAAAAGGGAAAAATGGAGATGAATATGATCAAAATATATTATACACATATATAGAAATGCCATAGTAAAACTGTTACTTTGTACAATTAACATATGCCAAAAATTAGTTAATGTATATGTGTAACAAAATGCTACCTTGCTGATATGCACAGATTTTATGGTTTTATAGACTAAGTCAAAACAAAAATGATGTTTTAATTAACCAAACATCCCATCAGCTATTTGATATTGAGAGTTGCCAAATAAAATTCAAAGCTTATGGTAAAATTTGGGTGTCACAAAAATAAGAAATGATGTCTTAGCATAAGGGCATCCTGTATAGTACGTAGAACACTTCTTAGGGACTTCAATAGTTATGTTGCCATACTAACAAATATAAGGCTCTAAAATGTACTATCTCACAAAGCAGAATGCCTACAAAGTTGTCACGTATATGGAATTCAAATTTAGCTGTGTTCCCAGGAGTTTTCATCTGTTTCATTTTGGTTTGTTTTGTGACAGAGTAAAGTATTATATGGTTCTGCAACATATACCCAGTGCTTCTTATATATGAGGAAAGTATTTTGCCAACAAAGCCACTTTTCCAGTCTTTAGTCTAGTTATTGTAGTAGGAAATGTGTTTTATGTCTTTTTAATGAAGGTTTATTTATCTAGCGTAATTAAATCCACAGGACTCACTTCGTAATGAGCTACCATATTAGTTCATGTCACTGTGACCAAAATGGCTGACAGTTACAACTAAAGGAAGAAAGGGCTTTTCTTGGAGCATGATTTCAGAGGGGTTTCGGTCAGTCAAGGGCAGGCATGATGATGGGAACTCCACGTGAGGCAACAGAAGATGAGGTCATGGGTGTTCGCATGCAGGGAACAGGAAAGTAAACAGAGCAGAGCTAGAACCAGGGGTGGGTGTACCCTTCAAATCATCATCCCTAGTAGCCTCGGGGCTCCATGGTCAAGTGTTTTAACACTTGGTTCTTAAGATTTATTTGTATTATTATTATTATGTGTCTCTGTGTAATGTACATGTTTGCAGCTACTTAGAGGTACCAGAAGAGCAGGAAGTACTCAACCACTGAGCCATCTCACCAACTGCTGCTTTTTTTATCAGATATTTTCTTTATTTACATTTCAAATGTTATCCCCTTTCCTAGGTTCCCCTCCGAAAAAAAAACCCTATGCCCTCCCCCCTTCCCCTGCTCCCCAACCTACCCACTCCCATTCCCAGTCCTAGCCTTCCCCTATAGTGGGGCATAGAACCTTCACAGGACCTAGGGACTCTCCTCCCATGGATGACTGACTAGGCCATCCTCTGCTACATATACAGCTAGAGCCATATGTCCCACCATGTGTTTTCTTTGATTGGTGGTTTAGTTCCAAGGAGCTCTGGGGGTACTGATTAGTTCATATTGATGTTCCTCCTATGGGGCTTCAGACCCCTTCAGCTCCTTGGGTACTTTCTCTAGCTCCTTCATTGGGGACCTTATGCTCTGTTCAATGGATGATTGTGAACATTCACTTCTGTATTTGCCAGGCACTGGCAAAGGCCCTCAAGAGAAAGTTATATCAGGCTCCTGTCAGCAGACTCTTGTTGGCATATGCCTAGTGACTGGGTTTGGTGGTTGTTTATGAGATGGATCCCCAAGTGGGGCAGTCTCTGTATAGTCATTCCTTCAGACTCTGCTCTGAACTTTGTCTCTGTAATTCCTTCCATGGGTATTTTGTTCCCCCTTCTAAGAAGAAAACTGAGTTTCTGGGCTAATAACCACTAATCAGTGAGTACATATTATGTGAGTTCTTTTGTGATTGGGTTACCTCACTCAAGATGATATCCTCCAGATCCATCCATTTGTCTAAGAATTTCATAAACTCATTGTTTTGAATAGCTGAGTAATACTCCATTGTGCAAATGTACCACATTTTCTGTATCCATTCCTCTGTTGAGGGAGATAAGCAATCCTACTAAAATCAGGGACTAAACAACGCTGCCTACTCTCTCCCTACCTATTCAATACAGTACTTGAAGTCCTAGCCAGAGCAATTAGAAAACAAAAGGAGATTAAAGGAATACAAATTGGAAAGGAAGAAGTCAAAATATCACTATTTGCAGATGATATGATAGTATATATAAGTGACCCNAAAAATTCCACCAGAGAACTCCTAAACCTGATAAACAGCTTCAGTGAAGTAGCTGGATATAAAATTAACTCAAACAAATCAGTGGCCTTTCTCTACACAAAAGATAAACAGGATAAGAAAGAAATTAGGGAAACAACACCCTTCAAAATTGTTATAAATAATATATAATACCTTGGTGTGATTCTAACTAAGGAAGTGAAAGATCTGTATGATAAGAACTTCAAGTCTCGGGCTGGTGAGATGGCTTAGTGGGTAAGAGCACCCGACTGCTCTTCCAAAGGTCCAGAGTTCAAATCCCAGCAACCACATGGTGGCTCATAACCATCCGTAACAAGATCTGACGCCCTCTTCTGGAGTGTCTGAAGACAGCTACAGTGTACTTACATATAATAAATAATAAATAAATAAATCTTTAAAAAAAAAAAAAAAAAGAACTTCAAGTCTCTGAAGAAAGAAATCGAAGATCTCAGAAGACAGAAAGATCTCCCATGCTCATGGATTGACAGGATTAACATAGTCAAAATGGCTATCTTGCCGAAAGCAATCTACAGATTTAAAGCAATCCCCATCAAAATTCCAACTCAATTCATCACTGAGTTAGAAAGGACGATTTGCAAATTCATCTGGAATAACAAAAAACCTAGGATAGTAAAAACCATTCTCAACAGTAAAAGAACCTCTGGTGGAATCACCATCCCTGACCTCAAATTGTACTACAGAGCAATTGTGATTTTTAAAAAAATCAAAAACAAAAAAACTGCATGGTACTGGTACAGTGACATACAGGTAAATCAATGGAATAGAATCGAAGACCCAGAAATGAACACACACACCTATGGTCACTTGATCTTTCACAAAGGCACTAAAACCATCCAGTGGAAAGAAGACAGCATCTTCAACAAGTGGTGCTGGGTCAACTGGTGGTTAGCACGTAGAAGAATGAGAACTGCTGCTTTTTAATCCATCATCTTTTCATTCTGTGAGTAGTCTTGCCGAGTTTTACACCGAGATTAGCTGGACTCTGAGTGTTCCTGTTTTACTAATGCTACTACTTTCAGATCATGATTCCAACACAAGTTCCAACAGGTTCTTTAAAAACAACATCTGTAATCTGTCATTCACCTTCGTCAGTGAGCACACATTTATGATCTCACCAAGTAGAATTAGAAATTCCTATTCATTTGAAATTAAATACATCATAGCCTGTTACTGTGAAAGCCACTATCCTCTACTCCATAAACATAAGTACTAAAGCACAGTGTGCACGCTGCCCATAAGCTCCTAATGGACAACTGCTATTTTAAATAAATTTTTTCAAGTATTTCATAGCATACTACATCATTTACATCATTTCTATACCCCCCTGTTCAAGTCCTCCTTGCCTTTTCCACTTGCTCATAGATTGATCATCTTCCTCATGATTATTATTAAATTACTAAATTACATATATATATATATATATATATATATATATATATATATATATTTATCCAACTGTGTCAATTTAATGTTCCTTATATGTAGATGTGTTTAAGGCTGACCACTATCGACTCTCAAATTGCACCTTTAAAAATAAAGGAAAAGAGAAAAAAATAAAAATAAAAATAAAGGAGATGACATAGATTAGTGGTTATTGTGATGGCTCATCTCTGATGTTAATTTGAATACATCTGGAATCACCTAAAACCCACACATCTGGGCACATCCATGAGAGGTTTTCTTGATTGGATCACTTGAGGTAAAAAGATTCGCCCTAAATACGAGACACACTTTCTTCTGGCAGCTCATGTGAAAGGGAATGGAGGAAGGAAGCTTTACTTTTTGCCTGTTTGCCCTCACTCTTGCTGGCAAGTTCATCTATCCTGATGCTGGGGCATTCCTTCACTGGTGTTAGAATGCACTTCCTCAGGATTCCAACACAGACTGAAGACTGGAAGTTCTCTAGGAGTCCTTTAGACTCCAGCACAAAATTGGGACTGCTGGGACATCCAGTCTCACTGACTGAATAATTACTGGATTCTTTTCTTTTCTATTGTAGTCAGCCATTGTTGGAAAACCCAGATTTCAGCCTGCAAACCACTCTAATAAACCTCTTGTAATATCTATCAGTTCTGTTCCTTTAGAGAACCCTGATGAACAGTTATAGTACATTTTTGCCCTTTAATTCTTTGGAAATAGGCTGTCCATACCTATAGAATGACAGAAATTTTTTATAACCTAGCACAAGAAAATAAAACACAAAATACACAGAATAAGGCAATTACTTTTTACTTAAAGTACAAAGTAAAAGAATTCCAAGTGTTGATTTTCTAAAGTTACTTTACTCCAATTAATGCTACAAAACAATTAAAACTCTCTTTCCCATTGTCAAAGGCCATGTGAGAGTGAGCAATTCTGGGACAGGAAGAGATAGTGGCAGGACCAGTGGCTGAATGCTAGTGTATTCAAATTTAAAGGAGCTCCCACTGATTGACTCTATGGTAATTTGAATAAACAGAAGGCAAGCAACAGATGTGGCCCAATTGGAGTGCTTGACTAGTAGTGCTTGACAGGCATGTATTTAATGCCTGTCACTGTGAAACCAAAAATAATTATGAGAACATACAGCCCATTTAATAAGGTAAGCATCTGTGAGTTCATATTATACTGAGAAGATTGAGCCAGGCTGACTCCATGACTGGCTGTAAAATGCCAGTTCAAAGGACTAGGCCTAAGTTTCTATTTCCCAAAGCTGAGTATGAGGGAGAACTATAGACAATGAGAAACTGTCCCACCGTCTGGTCTGAGCCAAGAATAGTCAGCAATGAATGGTTCTAGAAAGTGTACAGGCACCCAGCAAGGGTTCTGGAAAGTCCCCAGAGCCCTAGCCAATTCCAGAGACATACATACCCCTAGAGATAGTGCCAACCAATCAGGATAAAGGTCACCTACCCTTCCCTGGAATTCCCCTAATCAGCTTTAAATGGAGCCTGCAAGCTCACCTCCAGGTTTCCATTTTGATGATTGGTAGATCCCTGCATGCTGGATTTCTGCCGTATATAAATACGCTTTGCTTTTGTATACTGTGTGAGTCTGGAATGGCATTCTTCAGTGATTCATGGATCCTTATACTATAAGCAAATGTTTATTCCTTAGATGAGAAATGCAGCTAAGGCATGCATAAGGATAAGCAGAGTAGAAAGTTCTTTACTTACCAACTGTCATGCACTATTGATTAAAATAGCAGGCAACACATTAGGCTAAAAATAATGAGTGGATGGCCTAGGGGGAGCCAGAATCCATTTCATAATTTCCATATATTCTTTCATAAAGTGTTTAGTGAATGCAAAGGAAAAACGAGGTGCTTTGCAGTGAGCAAGCTTGGATCAAGGCTAGTGGTGGAACTGTTATAACATGTATGTTACTTGACTGACCACTTGAAAAAAAGGATCATCATTGCTGAGATAGAGCAGGCACAGCACAGCCTGAGGGAAAAGACCCACATTGAGACTGTTGGGGTTCAGGAATCACTACATAAACCATACAAACACTGATCTCAGTTAAGCAAAAATAGATTATTGAATGCATACCACAAGACTGAACATTCAGGACCACAAAAAAGGACTCAGGAGCCTAATTGTGGTACCAGCCTGTTCTTAGGGGAGGATTTTTATAGGACAAAACAAGTTCAGAAGTTCAGAAGGCAGGGATGGAGGCAGTATTACATTTTAGCTAACTAGACCAAGTATTATCATCTAACCTTTAAGCTGATAGTGACTGGGTGAGGTAAGAGGGGTGGTGAATGGCTGAGCAGAGAGGCGTTTCACAGATTTGAGATAACAGAGCATGAGTGTTACAACCATAGTGTTATGACCTTTTAGGAGAAAATTTCAGTGCCAGCTATGGATAATGACTTCTGAAAAGCAGAGGCTGAGAACCTGTACTTCATTTCACAATATGAGCAAAATGGAGACTGAATACAAAACAGCTACAGTTATGTTCAAAGGAGCAGGTCTCAACAGAGGCATTCTGCACAATTAGTTCATAACCTTCAAAGACGCCTAGACTAAAGAAATCATGAAAAGACAGAGTAACTTACAACATCGAAGAGATGAAAACATATGACTGATTCCAGATTGAATCTTTTGAGAAAGACATTATTGGTGCAACTCATGACTCAGCTATGATTTATGGATTGGATGGTAATCAGGAAAGAATGCTAATCTCCTATTTTTAATAAGTTTGTCTACATATTTTTATTTGGTGCTAAAAATAAAATAACAAAATTTTCTTTTATGACAAATTTCTGAAAATTAAGAAATCTAATTATCTACCCTAATTATTACATTTAAACCAAACATATTCTTTTGAATTGTTGTAAAGCCATGGAATATTTGAGACTCATTTGTGCTTCTTTGGAGCAAAAGCAGAAAAGTACAATTTATATACACCCAAGCTACATGTATTCCTTTTATATTACTGATGACAAGTTCGGAATAGATCCTGGCACCAAAAGAAAAAACACTGTAAGGATGGAAATACATCCCAGAACTTGTAATGCCATACGTGGTCATTCGGGATTATTGTTGTGTAATCAAGCCTCTCGGAGTAGCCTTCCCACATGCTCCATAATATTGGCAGCAAGAAAGAAAAATTTAAGATTTATCACTAAATCAACTCTCTGTCAGACTCATTCTGCACTGTACTATTCTCAGAAGTATCCCATCAAGATACAGACAGAACTCAGGTACAGTTAAGCAGCACATTTCTTGCTTTGCTCTAATATCCCCTAAGGCAAATGCCTCTTATTTTTCTTCTTCCTTAAAATGAATCTACTCTTTGACAATTTCATCCATATATACAGTACATTCTTTGCACATTTATCACTACACTCTCTATCATCCCCCACCCACCAAACTTCTTTCTCCTATTGCCTACCATACTCTCATCTTTCACTCTCTCAACAAGTCACCCTCCAACTCCTCTCTTTTGGTTTTGGTTTTATATTAGGGGTGGGGATGGGAGCATTGACCAATTAATTTAACCAGGGCTACCCACATGATCATTGCTATGCAACCACAAGTAACTCTCAAGCGGGTACACACTGAAGACAATTACTATGCCCCATGGCAGCCATCAACTGCCAATAGCTCCTCGGGAAGAAGCCAGGACCCGACAGTCCCTCTGCTTCCATGACTAAATATTGGCAGGCCAGGGCTATAGGGTACCTGGGTAGGTGACCATGGGCACTATGAGTTCATAAGCACAATGACATGTCATGCTCAGAAGACAATGTTTCAAGATCCTTCTTCCCATCACCTGGCTCTTACATTCTTTCCATCCTCTCATTTGCAGTGTTCTCTGAGCCTTGCAAGGAGAAGTATGGATGTCCCACTGAGGGTTGAACTTACAACACACACATATTATCCACATCTTGACCAGCCATAAAATGTCATTTACTGAAAGCAGAAACTTCTCTGACCAAGGCTCAGGACAGCAGTAGTCTATGGGTATATATAAATGAACATATCTAGTAATCAGTTTAACACGCAAAATGGAAGCAGTAGGTGCACCACTAGAGCCTTTGACCTCCCTAGCCATGAACATTTGACTAGGTCCAAAATATCAAGAATGAACTCCCTCTTTTGTGACAGGCCTCAGATATAATCCGCATAGTTGGTTACTTCTATAATAACCATGACATTATTGTGCCAGTAAGCATATCTCGCTAGAGAGGCTGATATTATATCACACAGAGTTCACAACTAGACTTTCGATGATTTTTCTCCCCAGCTACCTACTAACCAAACAACATCTGGCTCTGTAAGAGCTAGACAATAGGAAGTAAATTCCCAGATTATTTCAGGTATCATTCCTCACTGTCCTGCATCCAATGTATCCTAAGCAATAGGGTTTACCACCTAATTCTGTCAGTCACCTAGAGAAATGACATATTTGCATTATTTGGGGGAAACTTTGGGATTTCCTTGAACAACAGCTCATTGGAAGATATCTCCTACCTGGCACTGGTATTTTTTGTTTAGTTTGCATGTTTCCTGAGAACAACATAATCAACCTATACAGGGTACATCCAGAAAACTCTTATTTTTTAGCTATATTTACATAGCTTATAAAATACGAGGCTTCCATATAACCTCTTCACACATCCTCAACCCCTACTCATGTTTAACCATTTCCACCCTGAGCATTACCTCCCTCTAACTCCAAAACGCCTATGTTCTATTATCCCAACTCATCTTAGGACTTCTTCTTTAAAGCACAGAATATCTTTATGAAATATCTCAGTTTTGCCTGTCCATCTCTCTTCAAAAATAATGATGGCACATATCTTTAATCCCAGCAAAGGCAGGTGAGTCTCTGAATTTAAACCCAGACTGATCTACAGTGAGTTGCAGAACAGGTAGGGCTATAAAGACAGCTTGTCTTAAGAAGAAGATACAAGGAGGAGGAGGAGGAGGAGGAGAAGAAGAAGAAGAGGAGGAAAAAGAAGGAGAAGAAGAGGAAAAGGAGGAGAAGATGGGGTAAAAAAAAGAAGAAGAAGCAGAATGGCTTGATAAAAAAGCTACCTCTGATCTCCCACAAGATATTTCTAATTCTGTCCCAAACCTGGGACCAACCTGTTGATAGAGGGGAAGGTAACTTAATACTGGGGTTAAGGGCCAAGTTATGAAGGTCCTTTCTAACGTTGCTGGCTGAGAGACTTATGAATCTTTGGGAAATTTTTCCTCATAGAACATCTGATAAGGCCCCAGGAATCATGATTGCACTAAGCATTGGTGATAGTTCCATTGTCAATAGGATGAATTCTCAAAAATTAGCTCTAAAATAGCCTTACAAAAAAGATCAAGAAAACAAAGTCCTACATTTCAATGAGTGGTGCTGAAATAAGCGAATCTCGGTCTCCTGGCTTGAGGGTTGTGATGGAATCATATCAAAGAGTACTGTGTGGGGACATGAGGAACTGGATTACTACAACCATGAAGAATATTATGTCTGCATCTTACAGTTTAGGTAAGGGGAAAGGGTACTTCATTCCATTCTTTAGACTTCTTTAAACATTTGAAATGGGTTCAATTTTTTTTTAATTAGCTTATAACTTAATATTTTTAAACAAAATATAAAAGTCATGTCTGTTTACTGAAATTATGCTGTAATCAATTTAGTATATAATGAACAGTTCTTATTAAATATATCTAGATACAGTTGAATATACTGCATTGAGATTATAAGTCTTTGATAGTGATATTTACTATTTTATATAAAAATAAGAAAGATGAGTTTAATTTCATACCATTACTCATGATGTGTTTGATAAATAATAGAATGAAATTATGAGATTATCTATATACTGCCAGAAAAAGTATTGAGATGTTTTAAAAAGCACAAATTGCCTATGCCCCATTATGTCCACACTGGTTCTACTGCAGGTCAAGAGAAATGCAGTCTCTTTAAGTATCTCTGTCCAGAATCACAAAGCAGAAAATGCAAGGGCAGTTTGCAGCCAAGAGACCACAATTTAATAACTGATATGACTAAACTACATCATCCAAATGGGCACAGTTGTTCAATGTTCTCAGTGTATGAGTATAGTAAGCAGAGTGTGGTTTGGGTCCATGGCTGTAAGTTTGACCAGAAGACACAGTATACAACAGAATAAATGAATTGATGTTTCTGGGAAGAGTGTTATTCCAACTATTTGGGGTGCAGAATGAATTATAGGTAGACTTATTTTAAAAATATAAAGAAGCTAGGCACATGTGATAAAAAGGAAAGAATAGAAAAAAGCAAAGATATGGGGGAATAAAATATTCACAGGAAGGGGCAATTTTTGTGTTTGCACATAGGATCCTGATTGTTAAATTGTATTCAAGGGTATAAAAGGGTTGATGATGCTCCAAAATATTTCCTGTAAACAAGATGCCGAGATGATGTGAATGGAGGTGAATTCATTGTCTAAATAATGGCAGGTAGAGCGAGTTATGGTGACAGATCCCTGTAATCTCAGCACTTAAGCCTTAAGGCAGGAGAATATCAAGTTTGAGGCCAACCTGGACCACATAGTGAGTTTACACACAGCCTGAGGTACATAGCAAGACCTCGTCTCAAATGGAAGAGAGTCAAGGGGGGCTGTTAAACTCCAAGGTAGTTTAATAAATTGTTCCTGTGTTTTTATTGACAAAAGGTAAGCACACACCTTTGTTGGGTACAGTTTGATGGATTCATACATTGTACATCAGCCACCCAAATATTTGAATTGCCCACCATCTCAAATGTTTACTGATTCTTTGTGAGGAGAACATTAAAAATCCTCCCTTCTTTATGATTCAGTGTTTACCACATTCACCTTTTTCCACAGTAGAGCATTAAATCATAAACAATTCATTAAGTTTAAAACCTAAAATTACAAAGCCAATATAAAAACATAGAGAAATGCTCTCCAACATTGGTCTGAGCAAAGATCTTGGGGATGACAAGAATAAAAAGCACAGAAGTTGTAATGGCACAAAAATAGATGCACTGAAAAGGTTCTGCATCACAGAAGAAATCACCAACAGGTTAGTATTCAGAACACTGAGACGGGTAGGGTTTAGTGGCAGGGCAGAATTCTGTAGTCTAGATGCCAGTGTTCTCAATAAATTCTGAGATTTATCACAATACATCAGGAAGGTAAATTTGGAAGCTTATATAGCATAACTTAAGCTCCAAGTTCTCCCACTTAATAGTTGTTCTTGGGGAAATCATTTAATTACTAAGTACTTTAGTGTGTGTGTGTGTGTGTGTGTGTGTGTGTGTGTGTGTATGTGTGTGTGTGTGTGAAGATGGAATTCAGTGGTGTTTATATGTGAGTGTGCATGTGTCTAAGACACTGATTATACAAGAAGGTGCACGTGTGTGTGTGTGTGTGTGTACATGCATGTAAAGGACAGTGGTGGATGTCAAATTTTTCTCCATCATGTTCTACCTTATTTTTTGAGACAGGCTCTCTTCTTGAATTTGCAGTTCACCAATTTAGCTAGACTAAATCACTAATAGAACTCCAGGGATCTGCCTGTATACACTCCCCTGACTCTGGAGTTACAGATGCAAACCATTGCACCCAGATTATTTCCTTTTTTCAAATTTATTTATTTATTCTTTACAAGCCAATATCAGCTCTTCCTCTCCTCACCATAACCCCCCCTCATTCAAATCCTCTCCCTATTCCACCTTCCCCTTCTCTAGCCCCCCTCTGAGTGTCTCACACTCACACACACACACACACACACACACCCCAAGTAGCTCCAGGACTAGGGGCATACTCTCCCACTGAGGCCAGACAAAGCGGTCCATTTAGGGGTGCAGGATCCACAGGCAGGCAGGCAACAGGCTTGGGGACAGCACCTGTTCCAGCTGTTAGAGGACACATATGAAGAACAATCTGCTTATCTGCTACATATGTGTATGGGGTGAGGATGGGGAAGGCCAAGTCCAGCCCATGCTTGCTCCTTGGCTGCTGATTCAGTCTCTGATAGCCCCCAAATATCCAGGTTAGTTGACTCTGTTGGTCTTCCTGTGGAGTCCTTGTCCTCTTCTGGTTCCTCAATCCTTCTCCTAATTCTTCCATAAGACTCCTTGAGCTCCATCTAATGTTTGGGTGTGAATCTCTGCATCTCTTTCCATTGGCTGCTGAATAGAGCCTCTCAAAGGACAGTTACGTTAGGTTCCATTCTGCAAGCATAACAGAGTATGGTTAATTAGTGTCAGGGATTGGTTTCTTGCCCATGAGATGGGTCTCAATTTGGGGCGGTCATTGGTTGGCCATTCCCTCAGTCTCTGCTATATTTTTGTCCCTTAACATCTTGTAGGCAGGACACATTTTGGATCAAAGGGTTTTGGTGGGTGGCTGTCCTTATCCACTGGGAGTCCTACCTGGCTACAGGGAGTAGCCACTTCAGGATCCATATCCCCCACCACCACTGCTAGGAGTCTCAGCTAGAGTCGCCCTCTTAGATCCCTGGGGCCTCCCCCATCCCAGCTCTCTGGCATGTCCTAGAGATTGCCCCCCACCACCACTGATCTCACTTCTCTGTCCCCTGCTCTCACTACATATGATCTCCACCCACCCTGCTTCCCTCCCCACCCCCAGGTTCCACCCAGTCCCCCTGCACCCATATATTATGTGTCCTGAAGATCTAAACTCCATGTCTATACAGCTGTCATTTAATTGCCCATGCTGTCTTTCTAGCTCCTCCCTTTTTTTAACCTTGAAAATGTCATAGGACTTACATAAAAACAAAACAACAAAAACAATAACAGTAAACTCTATTTAAAGGAACTTAATATTGTATTTGGCATAACTGTGTCTCTGTTGTCTCTTCTATTTCTGCTTACATCCCAAATTCATTTCTCTTATAGTATCTTGAGAGGGATACGCAATACTTACCAATACACAAAAGTAACATTCCCTTTCCCAGCCCCTTTCCCTGGAGTAACCAACCCATTAGACATAGTTGCCTTGCAAACTGCAGCCAGCATCCCCGTTACCAGTGTTTCACAATGATATTGACTGATCTTCCTTCTCCAGCCCCCAATCTCGGTTTCTCACTGACAAAGCCAATACTGTGTCTTTTAGATGTTACACCAGCATCTGCTTCTGAATACTAAATTCTTCTGTGGCCAGGGTATTTAATACTGCTGGGAGCAGCTAACAGTCTGAGCATAATTGGTGCTGGAAGAGTAGATTGCCCAGGAGAGATGAAGCAAGAAGGAAGAAAGGATGAATTTGAGGGGAAAACAAAGGCAACTCAGAAGCCTCTTCAGGGATCAAGATGTCAGGGGTGTAATTAGCTGGGGTTGAGTCTGTGACCAAAGGAAGGAAAGAGGTGTTGAAACTGAGCGAAGCTCTGGTTGTTTGGTTTTCAGGCAACAAGGTTCCACATATCAGAACTCTCTCTCTCTCTCTCTCTCTCTCTCTCTCTCTCTCTCTCTCTCTCTCTCTCCCCTCCCCCCACAGGGTCCTTCCATTTTGACCTTTCAAACGCAGGCCCACTGCAGCATTTCTGAGCTTTATCCAATCTATGACACTTGTGCCCTTAGGGGGAATGAATCAGATTCACAAGAAGAGAGACAGAACTGATTCTTATCAGATAAAACCTAGGACTGGGTTTTGTCAGAAGTAGCTTTTCTGCTTGAAAGGAAACTGGAAATCTTTTCCAGAATATATGACTTTCAGAAAGTTTCTTAGTCCTGCCGTGACATATAAATTTTTTCAGAAATAAGATGTGCTATTGTCACCTCTTAACTTATGTGCTATATAATTGCTATCACACCACCACTTCCACCCACTCATGTCATCTGTGTCATCATCACCAGCTTTCTCTTCCCTCGATCTGGTCCCTAACCATTATACTGCCTGTTGTTTCATGATGGGCTTACCTAGTTACAGAGAAGCACTCTGAGACTCAGCCTTTTCCTTAGGTGCCTGAATATGCTAACAATAAGGAAATGTTTTTGTCAGGTTTCTCCAGGAAACTGAAGCCATGGGATGTGCATTAAAAAGAGAAAAAGGTCTACTAAGAGCTTTGATCCCCTTGGTCATAGAGGCTTAATCTGAAAGGCTAGAAATTCAGTACAGCTGAGCGCATGACTCAGGTGAATTCCAAATACCTAGGGAGTCTGGGAAGCCAATGATGGGGTTTTCAGAGCAAGGATGAAGACCCCAAAGCTTAGGAGGACATTGCTATGAGTTACAGAGCAAAGAAATATAGAATCTGGAACTGTAAGGTCCCCAGGCCAGGGAGAGAAGGTAGCCTATGAGAGCATGAATCCATCTATCTCTTTACTCTATTTGTCCCCAACTGATTACATGGTGCCCACTCACATGGAGGACACCTCTTCCTCAATCAGTCCACTAACTCAAAGGTTAGTCTCCCTCAGAAACCCCTTCACATACACACCTGGGGCAAGCCAATCATTCTTTCCCCTCAAATGCCAAGTCACCTGCATTTGCCTTTCAGCAGTAGCAATACAAGCCCAGCAAATGGAGAAGAGTCCATACCTCACTGGCTATCTAAGTACTCTCAATCCAGTCAAAGAAGTACCCAAAATAAGCCCTCCCAGGAATGATGGCCAATGATACTTTTTTATTTTAAGTTATATATGCTCAGGAAGAATTGTCAACTAATTCACACACCCCAGTGCTAATCTAAGGTTCTGCTGGGGCATGAGACCATTCATTGTATTGGATTCAAAAGGCATCATATCATTATTAAATTAAATTCCCTCTATGTCTCATGTAGGAAAGGAAGAGGGATAGAAGGAAAAAGGGAAGGAAGGAGGGAGACAGGAAGGAAAGAAGTCAATGAATCTGAGTTTATGGTGATAACAGATGCGATTAAAATTCTTCAGCATCCCTGAATACATGGCCCATTTAGAATAGTAAGTATCACACACATCTGTATAATCTTCATTTCTTTTATGAAATTCTCAGCTGGAGACCCAGTTCCGCCTTGCTGGAGAAACAATCACCCCACCTGCACCAATTTCTGTGCCTGGTTCATTTCCTTTCACAGAAATCTTAGAGTTTATGGCTATGCTCTGTAAATAAAATATTATTGTGGCTATTTAAGCTTTCTTAGATGAAAAGACTCTCCAGCTGCTCTTTTTTTTTTCTGGAATTAATTAGCGTTCCTAAAGATGTTTAATCTCAGGAGCTCGGTCTACAAGGTACACCACATTAGTCCTTATGGAGCTGTTACATTTCATATGTTAGGTCAATGTTGGACTGCTCAGAGCTGTTGAAAAATTTAAAATCAATTACTACATTTTTGTAAACCTGTAAGAATCAAACAACCTCATCCAACAAAAAGGAAATCATGCTAGGTGATTACCTAGCAACTATCCAGGGCTAGGGAACACACAGATCTTGGAGGAGAACCTACGAACACTCATTAACTAAACCAGCAGAATCACTAACAATCTGAACATTTGTCCTTAGACAGGTAAGTGTAGACTTCATCCTTCATCAAAGGAACTTCTCTTTGCAACAGATGGAGACCACTGCAGAACACTACAACCAGTGAAAATGCAGAGTTGTGGAGGTTAACCCTTATGAATATATCTTAGCCTGCAGCTAAGGCTCGGGGACCATTGTGGAACTGAGGATGGAAAGATTGTTAAGAGCCACAGGATCAGGAATTTTGCTGTGAGAGTGTCTCCTAATAATATCAGATGCATAAAGTCTGATTGCCTGAACATGACCTGCATGACCTGAACAAAGAGAACACCAACGCACATGTCAAAGTGGGCGGGGAAAGCCCATGAGGCCTCAACCTGTTCAAAGAACTACAGGCAAGAGAGAGAGAGAGAGAGAGAGAGAGAGAGAGAGAGAGAGAGAGAGAGATTTGACCCGTGAACAACACACCAACTGGTTATTCAATGCTAAATNGGCGGGGAAAGCCCATGAGGCCTCAACCTGTTCACAGAACTCAGAGAGAGAGAGAGAGAGAGAGAGAGAGAGAGAGAGAGAGAGAGAGAGAGAGAGACTTGACCCGTGAACAACACACCAACTGGTTATTCAATGCTAAATGGCCAGTCCTGAAAACATACAACTAACTTTATATAAACTGAGAAGGCTATAGTTAGTACTGTACACACACACACACACACACACACACACACGCACACGCACACATACACACATGCACGCACACACGCATGCACACACACACGCGCACACACATATATCTTTTGTGTGTGCGTGTGTGTATGAAATAACAATGGAAATAGAGGTCATGAATTTGAAAGAGGGAAAGGAGGGACATGTAAGAGGATTTAGAGGGAGAAAGAAGAAGGTGTTGTAATTATAACATAATCTCAAAAGTTTAAAAAAGATTTAAAAAGAATCCAACAAAAATATTTGCCTATGACTGAATTAAGACATAATACACAGACAATCAAGACAGTAATGTCAGATCAATGTATCATCATACTTCTTTAATTCTATACATAATAAAGCAGGAAATGTTTGTTCAATGCATCTTGTGGACTGGGGATGATTCTAAGTGCATTATGTATAGCATCTCATTTACTCTCAGAATAACTCTAGGAGGCAGGTGTTACTCTGGGGTGACATAATGGAAGTCAGAAAACTTGGAGAGCTGTCCTCTACCATCCAAGTAGTGGGTGGCAAAATCAAGTTCAGGAAAAGGAGCACCATTTAGTTGTTAATTAGTCGTCATCAAAGATACGCCGACTGAAATGTCTAGTGTGAGGAGGTCTGGAGTTCACAGAGAGGAGAGTCAGGTGATACGACCTTTTTGGAAAAATTTATCAATATTTATCAAAAGCCTTGTGACTTGCAGAAACTGAACATACATGGAAATGTGTGTTCGGCAACATCATTTGAGACACTGCAAACAGAAGCAAAAAACAAAATTATCTATTTCGCAACATTGGAGACTTGGTAAAGGAATACAATTGTATAATAACAATGTAGTTATTGTGAAGCCCTTCAAAATTATGATTTAATTGTATGTAAACATAAAGGACTAGCCTAGTTTAGTAAAAATGTATGTATGAAGCAGTGTCTAAAACACAATATATTTACAACATGTACACATACATTGATAGACGGCTTTTGAAACTCAGAACTATACAAACTAAATAATATAAAAAACAAACTGCATTCTTAAATTAATAATTATTATTCATTATAGTTACCTGTATTTTTCACTCCTCCCCATGAGCACAAATTGTTTATATTATGAAACATTATTTTTAATTTTTTACATTTTTAAATTTATTATGTTAACTTTGTATGTATGTTAAGAGGACAGAGGGATGAGGGTGTGGGTGGGTGAGGATGGACATGTCTGGGTGCACTTATGTAAGTGCAGTTTCCCCCAAGAGGCCACGAGGTAATGTCACCTCCTCTGGAGCCTCAGTTAGAGGCAGTTATGAGCTGCTTGATAGGGGTGCTGGGAATCGAACTCAGTTTCTCTACAAAAGCAGGATTTTGTCTTCACCGCTAGGTCACCTCTCTTTATTTTTTTTAATTGAAAATATGTTTTCATACAATATGTTCTGGTTATTCCCCAGTTCCTCTCAGATCATCCTCACCTCCCCACTCGTCCAAATCACCTTGGTTTCTCTCATTAGGAAACAAATAGGCAGAGAGAGGGAGAGAGAGAGAGAGAGAGAGAGAGAGAGAGAGAGAGAGAGAGAGAGAG
>NC_034596.1:55521154-55524632 GCF_900095145.1 Mus pahari
AGAAGAAGAAGAAGAAGTAGAAGAAGAAGAAGAAGAAGAAGAAGAAGAAGAAGAAGAAGAAGAAGAAGAAGAAGAAAAAGAAAAAGAAAAGAGTAATAATAAAATAAGCTTTAAAAAATCATGAAGAGGACAAAACAAAGAAGAGAAAAAGAGTCAAGGGGGGGGGGACACAAGAAACACATATCGAAGCAGAGACACACACATTCACACATGTGTGAAAACACAAAGTTGGAAACCATAATATATAAGCAAAAGACCTGTAAGGTAAGAAAAAAATGTCCAGACAAGGCATTATGAGAAAAGAAAAACTCAAAAAATGGCACTGAGTTTATTTTGTGTTGGCCATCTACCTCTGGGCAAAGATGTAGCCCTAAGAGTAGTGTGCATACCCAGTGAAACACCATTGAAGAAAACTAACTTTTCATTTGTGAGCAGTTGTCAGTTGAAGCTAGTTTCTGAGTAGGGATGTGGGCTTGTATCCATCCGTCCTCTCAACCTTTGACCCTGTCAGACCTGGGCCTGTGCAGGGCCTGAGCATGCTGCCACAGTTCCTATGAGTTCATGTGTGCACTGGCCCTGCTGTGCCTTTCCCTGCCGTCTTCCATCATCTCTGGATCTTGATGAGAACTAATGGAGGCATCCAATCTAGAGCTGAGTGTTCCCAGGGCTCTCACTCTGCACAAGGATCAACTCTGGGTCTCTGTATTTATTTCCGACCACTTCAGGAGGAAGCTTCTCTGGTGATGGCTGGGCAAGACACTAATCTATGAGTATAGCAGAGTGTCACTGTGAGTCGTTTTGTGACATCATTCCTTCAGCAGAACAGTACTATTTGATTTTCCCCTATGTCCCTGGTCTACCTCATCTCACACTCTTGGCCACCCAAGCAGTGTCAGAGATGGGTTCCTACTCATGGGGAAAGTCTTAAATCCAATCCAACATTGGCTGGTTAGTCTCACGAGATTTGTATCACTATTTCACTAATACATCTTGATCACAGTTCACCATTGTAGCCTGAAGGAATTTTACCTCAGTTGGGGTTTAGCTTTCTCCTTTGGTAGCATGCAGAGTTCTTCCCAGTATTATAAAGGCTAGTTAGTAGAGCTAAAGGTGGTAGATAGCTACCAGCTTGACTTCTCATATTCAATGAGTTATGTAGGTGTTGTCTTCAATAATATGGTCTTACCATAAGTTTGTAGAGAGCAATATACAGTCTTGGCAACAGCTATCTTTAAAAGACCTGTTTTGCCGGGCGTTGGTGGCACATGCCTTTAATCCCAGCACTTAGGAGGCAGAGGCAGGTGGATTTCTGAGTTTGAGGCCAGACTGGTCTACAAAGTGAATTCCAGGAGAGCCAGGGCTACACAGAGAAACCCTGTCTTGAAAAAAACAAAATAAATAGATAGATAGATAGATAGATAGATAGATAAAAAAAATAAAAGACCTGTGTATGTTATTGATTTTACTTGCAAGTTTTTAAAATAAAGTTTATAAAATTTAAAAACTAGAAATAGCAAACAATGAAACTATGGAAAATATGAAGAAGATTCTAAGAGAAATTCCCACCCAAAAAAAAGCCCTGTAGTTCCTGATTTTATCCAGACTAGACAGAATAATCAATTCTTTCTAACCATTTGATTAAATGATTAAAGAGCTAAAGATGTCCAGATACTAAAAGCTTCACCCACAAAAGATTAATGTGCCTCCTTACCAGAAGGAGACCACTTCCAAAATAATAAATGAAACCAACAGAAGTCACACAGCACAGTGCTGTTTCGCATACACAAGGAAGAAATGAACTTTAAGAAAAGTCTTTTTTTTTTCCAAGACAGGGTTTCTCTGTGTAGCCCTGGCTGTTCTGGAACTCACTCTGTAGACCAGGCTGGCCTTGAACTCAGAAATCCACCTGCCTCTGCCTCCCAAGTGCTGGGATTACAGGCATGCACCACAAAAAAGAAAGAAAGAAAGAAAGAAAGAAAGAAAGAAAGAAAGAAAGAAAGAAAGAAAGAAAGAAAGAAAGAAAGAAAGAAAGAAAGAAAGAAAGAAAGAAAGAAAGAAAGAAAGAAAGAAAGAAAGAAAGAAAGGAGAAAAGAAAAGAAAAGAAAAGAAAAGAAAAGAAAAAGAGAAAGAAAGAAGAAAGAAGGAAAGAAAGAAAGAAAGAAAGAAAGAAAGAAAGAAAGAAAGAAAGAAAGAAAGAAAGAAAGAAAGAAAGAAAGAAAAGTCTTTGCATTGTGTGGTCTAGAAACAGAAACTATAGCTATTCTACCAAAAAAAAAAGAAAAAAGAAAAAGCAGGACTGTGTCCCTGCAGGAATCCTCAGGCATGCTTGGCACAAAGAGCAGTGTGCCTCTGGAGCCAACCGATGGGCTGACTGTGAGCCTGAGAAGCAGAGCTGAGGAAAATGTGGTACTGACCAGAACAGAACCAGCAGCAGAGTAGCCGTGGTCTTCTCAGTGGCTGCAAAGGGATGTGCTTTGTACCCACCAGGCTAAATATCACAATAAGAGTCGCTGTGGGAAAGGTGACCTATTCCTGTAAATGTTCACCTGTGTCCCTGACTCATTAGATGGCTTCAGCTGGGAATTCTACTGTATTAACCAGTCATCACAGAGGCAGTCGCGAGAGGGTTAGTCCTACCCTCTGGCAGGCAGCCACAGGTAAAGGCTGAAGGCTACCAACTCCCACCAGTCTCTTCTACACATACATTGCTAAAGTTACTTCATGGAAACTTACGCAAGTAGGAGGGGAATTTCATGTATACCACAGCATTCGTGTGGAGGCCAAAGAGGTCTTTCTTGGTATCTGGCTTTCTTCCTCAAGGTTGAAGAGTGTCCATTACAAGTTCTATCTGGTATTAAAAGACCAAATAACTACAGTGCTCCTAGGTTCAGAAACCTGTCTTTGGTTTCGGTTTGGGTTAGGGTTTTGCTTTTATTTCTTGAGAAAGAGTTTTCACTAGGTAACTTTGACCTCAAACTTTGTATCCTCCTACCTCAAATGCCAGTTTGAGATTACAGGTACACCATCATGCCTCAGTCTATCTTTTAAAGCCACATCTTCCATTCTTCCAAGGCAAAATTAGGCCCAATTTTAATGTCAATATTACTGATTATATTCATTTTCATCCACAGACATAGAATATTTGTCATTCTATTCCAGCAACTTGCCAAAAACCGTAGCCAGGAAGAACAGAGCTCGGTTGAAACCCAGATGATCTGAGGTTTAGACTCACATGTTCATAGTCCCTCCCTTGGATAGACTGCTGCTCTCCAAATAAAAATGAGACTGTAGTGGCTATTCCTGGTTGTCAACTTGACTATATCTGGAATGAACTACAATCCAGAATTGGAAGGCTCACCAGTGATCCTAATCTGGAGGCTGTGAGATACAAGTTTCTGACCTGGATCTTAGCATGGAGATCTTGAGGCACAGTGACTATGAATTCCAGAAGATTAAGACAGAGAGACCCAAGATAGGG
>NC_034596.1:55525292-55545165 GCF_900095145.1 Mus pahari
GCCAAGAAGTGGGAGTGAGTGGGCAGGGGAGTAGGGTGGGGGGAGGGTATAGGGGACATTCGGGATACCATTTCGAATGTAAATGAAGAAAATAACTAATAAAATAATTTTTTAAAAAAAGAGAGACCTCTGAGTTCAAGGTCATCTGGGATTAAAGGTGTGGTCGCACACACCTTTAATCTGGGCTGCACCTTCTACTGGAGACCTACATAAGGACATTGGAAGAAGGCAAATTGACACTCTTTCTCTCCTTTGCCTGCTTGCCATGTGGGACTGAGTAACTGCTAGATCCTTGGACTTCCATTCACAGCTGCTGCTGACCATTGTTGGGAGTTGAACTGCAGATTGTAAGTCGTCAACACATTTCTTTACTATATAGAGACTATCCATAAGTTCTGTGACTCTAGAGAACCCTGACTAGTACAGAGACTATTTCCAACAGGGCTAAATTCAAATCAGTCTCTTAGGTTACAAAACTACCCATCTAATAATGTAGTATTCATGAAAAGACATATGATTATATTTATATATATTTTATGAAGAACTGGAAGAGAGGTGTTCAAAGTTCCCTACATCAACAGAATGAGCAGCACTCAAGGAAATGGAAATATCAATACTTCAATTTAATCATTACATATTTTATTCATGTATAAGGTTACCACACTGTGTCCTGGGTATATGCATGATTGTTATATGTTCATTCAAAGTGGTATTTCATAAAATAAAAACATCCTCTACAGCATCATTTTCCAGGTCCAGGAATTCTAAGCCACAAGGATAGAAAAAAACTTTAAAGAATAATGCTAATTGCTAAATTTTGTCATAACTATTAGATTTCCAATAGGCTAAATGCAAATGAATGAATCTTTGTAGACATCTTAGTTCAAACACATCTTGCAACTTCAGAAAAGGCCTCTTGGTCACCACAGCAAAACACCTGACTGATAAACTGTTCTTTTCATAATTAAGCATATGTATTCATAAAATTACAGAGGAAAGAATGAGCAAAAATACAAATAGAGTGACTGGCACTTGAGAGCTGTTTAGATCGTGATGGTCCTAATCTCTTCCCTGAATAGTCTACTAGGTGTCTATGTGGAGCAAGTGGCTAACTGGGTACTATTTGGAAAGATATATCTTCTTCCAAGACAGATATTCTATCTATCTATCTATCTATCTGCCAGCTCCTTGCCAGCAGGTTCAGGAGAGAGGAGAGAGGTCCCACCCGGTCACACCGGTATTTCTCTGGGGCTGAGCAGGATGGCAAGTGTCGACAATCCAAAAAAAAAAAAAAAAAAAAAAAAAAGAAAGAAAGAATGAAAGAAAAAGAAGCCCTGAGTCTTGTCAAAGCAGGAACCCAACTTTATGGCATCAGCCTTTTGCTTATATAAGTTCAGAACATAGGGAGGGGAATTATTGGTGGANGACAGATATTCTATCTATCTATCTATCTATCTGCCAGCTCCTTGCCAGCAGGTTCAGGAGAGAGGAGAGAGGTCCCACCCGGTCACACCGGTATTACAGAGGGACTGACCAGGAAGGCAAGTGTAGACAAACAAACCCATTCTCAGAAAAAAAAAAAAAAAAAAAAAAAAAAAAAACACAGCAAGCCCTGAGTCTTGTCAAAGCAGGAACCCAACTTTATGGCATCAGCCTTTTGCTTATATAAGTTCAGAACATAGGGAGGGGAATTATTGGTGGAGTAAGATGATGTAGGAGGCAGGGAAGGGTGACAGAGGATATGGAGTGACTGACAGGGCCAATGGCAAAGCTCTACATCAGCAACAGTGGGACAGAGGCAGGGCCAAACAGGTCTTGCTGAGTCACCCTGAGACAGAAGTGACTGAGACAGGTCTCAAAACTCGAGCCAGGCTTAGGCTTTCCCACAAGGATGCAGAAACTTGAGCCAGGCTTGGGTTTGTCCTCAAGGCCCAAACCAGGGCCAAACTGGGGCCCAACATACCTGTCTTTCTGTCTGTCTGTCTATCCTCTATCATAGAGCTCATCTATAATTTTCACAAAAATTATACAACTTCTAGTATCATCATCATTTCCACCTACTGGGGAATGAAGCTGAGCCACCAAGAGTATGAGGCTTGCCTGCAGTCTACACAACTCTACAGTTTATAGAGCTGGGGATCTGGTCAAGAGTATGTGGCTCCTGGGTTTGTGCTCTGAATCAGCAGGCCATTCAGCTTCTTCGTTCCTGTAAAGACTTAGAGAGCTCTGGGGTTCACTTGCTAAACTACTCAGAATACAACTGATGTTCTTTATGCACAACCTCCAACAGAAAGGAAGTTCTTTGCTGTGTTATGTTTTCCATGGGTGTACCTTAGTTCCCTCAGAGTACCCAAGGCAGAGAGTCCTTTCAGACCAATTGCATGCCTGTTCAAATCTTTTCTCCTACTTCTGGTAGTAATTTGCCTATTAAAGGGTTTAGCAATCTGCAAAGGCATGTTGGTACATGTCATAGTTAGGATTTCATTGTTGTGAAGAGACACCATGACCAAGGCAACTTATAAAAGCCAACATTTAACTGGGCCTGGCCTACAGTTTCAGAGGTTTTGTCCATTATCATCATGGTGGGAAGTGTGGCAACATGCAGGCAGACATAAAGCTGGAAGAGGTGAGAGTTCTACATCTTGATCTAAAGGCATTCAGAAGGAAACTGAGCACTAGGAGACCTCAAAGACCACCTACACCATGACACACTTCCTCCAACAAGGCCAAATCTCCTAATAGTGCCACTTTCCATGGGCCAAGCATATTCAAACCACCACAGTATATAATATTATCATATCCTTCGCAGCACATGTAATACGCTTCAGCCTGGAGTCCATTTTTGTCAACATGGAGCATGAAGGAGCTATGCCCACAACCATACTGACTGACTCATATGGTGATCTGGGAGCAACCGTGTTGAAGTTATGGGTCTTCATTCTGTATCTAGGATACAGGTTTGGACTTAGGAATCCTCAAAAATATAAAAGTAAAGCAATAAACACTAATAGGCTTCAAACAATAAGAAGTCTAAAGGTAGAGCTCTACACTCAAGCATGAATTACATGAGTACTAAACTGGAGTTAAAAGCACTTGCTGCTCTTCCAGGGAACCTGAGTTCAATCCCCAATGCCATGTCAAATGTGTTCACATCTTCCTGTAAATCCAACTCCAAGGGATCATACATCCTCTTCCTGCCTCCACAGATAATCACACATGTGTGACCTCCATGCACACACATGTATGCTCCACAGACACATACGCACAAAAAATATATGTCTCTGTTTTAAAATATACTGATTAAAGCAATAACAGTACACAACATTAACAGATTTGGGAAGCTGGGAAGTGTTCAGACAAGATATCTTCAAAAATGAGAGGCAAGGGTTACCTTGTAGGTGAAGTGAGACACAGGGCTGAGCCCAGAGAATTTCTTGAACCTCCGCATCTGGTCCCCTCCTCCTAGTACACCAGCATAGATGAGGGTGGATACACAGCCGGAGAGCTGAACTGCAGAGCCTCTGTGCTCCAAGACAAGGAAAGGGACACACCGTCGTAGTTTCAAACAGGGGTGTATGGTCAAATCTGCACGCTGACTGGATGTAGATGATGCTCGGCTCCTTCTCTCAGTCAATTCTGGGCATACAGATTTATACATCTCAAGAAAAGTCGGTGAATGCCTCTTCCACTCATAACTAGCTTCTGAATAAAGAATTATAGTCTATTTTAGATTAATTCTTTTAGAAGTCTCTTGCTATTTTACATACATATGAAAATTCAGCTCCTGGAAGGCAAGATTAGTGTCCATAGTTCTAGCCCATTGTAAGGAGCTTTGAACATAATTAAACATTCAATAAATGCTTGAGGAATTAAATTTCAGCAAGAAAATTCCTAGAGATATAATATTTATGGCTATTAACAGACATAGAGTTCTATTCTCTTACATTTTTTTTTGATACAGGGTCTTACTCTGTAGCCCAAACCAGCCTGGCTTCACATTCGTGACCCTTCTGCTTCAGCTTCCCAAGTGTGTTGGGACTATTGGCATGTGTCACCACACCACCCTACATCCTAAATCGGGGTGGGTGGGTGGGTACAGGTATCAATCCTCAGGACCCTTACAGCTTGTTTTAGGGGACAGAATCTCTCACAACCAGATTCACACAGTGGGGTAGGCAGGCTAACTGTCAAGCCTCAGGATCCATGTGCTTCCACCTTCCCAGGACTCAGAGTACTAACATCCATGACCACACCCAGCTTTTTCCAGGGGTGCTGGGGACTGAACTGAGGTCCTCATGTTTATCTGGCAAGCAGTTTATGGACTGAGCTCTCTTCCAAGACTCTAGAGCCTGAATCTTGGGGTCAGTTTTGTGTTTTGCTTCCTTTTGTTCTGTGGTACGTGCAGGCCAGAGGAGGATGTTGGCTGCCCTGTGCTATTATCTCCACCTTATCCCTCTGAGATAGGGAATCTCACTGAACCTGGAGCTAGGTGGACACCCACCAAACTGCAACAATCCTCTTGTCTTCACCTCCATAGCACTGGGGTCACAGCCACCTGCACAGACACACCCTTCTTCCATGGGTGCTGGAATCTGAACTCAGACTCTCGTTCTTGAACAGCAAGCTTCCTTATCCACTGACCCAGGTCAATTCAGCTCCTAGAGTCTGAGCCTTAATGACCAAAACTGTTTGGTCAAAACTTTCTAAGTCCAACTAAAACTCAAAACCCAACCAAACTTGCCCTGTGTGTTTACTGTGCTCACAGGGAACATAGAAGTCATTCCTTAACTTCCCTTGTACACCCGCCGTATGGTGCTTTGAAGCTCACTTTGTATACTGTGGTGATGACATAGTTGATCTTCATATTAAAGAAAATAGCTCAATCACATATACAATCTTCCATACAAGCCTGTTACATTCTCTGTGACCAATTTACTAACATCATGATCAGTTTCTAAAATATTTATAAATTGAAAATAATTTTAGTTGTCTATATTATATATAACTATATTATGTTTCTAATATGTGTTCTTTTTCAGAGTTCATCCAATTACAATCTCTACTTTAAAAAAAAAATAAGTGGGAATGATAGTTTAGCACCTAGAATAATAAAGAGGTCTCAGGATGTAGCTCAGTTGGTAGAATACTTTACCTAGAATGTACAAAACCATGCTCATGGTGGTGTAGTCCCATAATCCCACCACTGGGAGAAAAACAGGAGCATCAGAAATCAAGGTCCTTCTCAACTATAAAGCAAGCCTGAGTCTAGTCTGACCTACAAGACTCTTTGTCTCAAAAATTTAGAAGTGATAATATAGAAAATCTTACAAAGAAAAAGCTGAAAGATATTCTGCCTTATTTCTATAATTTTTAACATTCCCTAGCCCCAAAAAAAATGGCCCAGACCAGATTGATTTTCTGCTGTCAGTTCTGGGAAGCTGTGATTTTCATCACTGTTCATTAATATTAGCTGTTGATAGGCATCACTAAGTGATTTTAAGGGCTTACAGAGCAGGAGGTACCTGGGGAACTCTTGGCAAGGCAATGCTTGCACAAAGGATCTGCAGAAGTTCAGGAATGAGGCGGCCAAATCACCCACCTTTCTTCTCAGTGAGCAGTCAGGGTCCAAAGGGAGAACAGTAACAGAGAGTGACAGAGCCTGGAGTCCTTTATCTTTTTTTTTCTCTCTCTCTCTCATAGATAAGACCATTTCAAAAGCTTTTACTTATTGAAAAACAACCATTGTAAAACAAAGTAGGAGTAAGAGGTACATCTGTAGGTGAGTCACATGGTGGCCTTCACCTCTGAGGCAGAGAGGTAAAAGTAAGGACCAGAAACCAGGGACCGAGCACAGACTAACAGTGTCTGTGTTCATCTCGCTCTTCCTACAATCCCAGCTCTCTGCGTGCTGAGATCCCATGGAGACTCTCTCGCTGTGCAAAAATAGTCCGCTTGAACTCTGCTGTCTTCTCCTGGTTCCCACTGAAGAGTCTGCATCTCTAGCAGCATCCCCCACCCACCCCCCCAGGGAAAGGCTGCTCACAGCTCCACAGGTCCCCAAGCCAAGGAGACTCTACAAGTGCCTTCTATAGCATCAACCCCCCCCCATCTTCAAATAACTAACTTGTCCTGTGAGTCCCAGGTCACTTCTGACTCAGTCATCTACCTGCTTCCAAGTCATGCCATCAAAAAAGACTTTGGAATAAGCGTCGTTATGTTCCCCTCTAATTGCCAGCAGAATGTCTCAAAAAAGAAATAGGATTCTAAAATGAAATTAGCTTCTAGGTTGCCTCTGTGCCTATGACTTTCAATTATCACCTTGGATACCACTGTGAGCCACCTGCAACCTGGAGAGCTCTCAGCTTTAGCACGTGAGCCAATGTACGGATGGCTGAGTTTCAGGTGGGGAAGAGGGGGGTTTCCAAGAATGGAAACAGAAGAAATGAGATGAAGCTGCATAATGCAGACATGACAAGCAAGGTCCCTCTACTAGGACATCGGCATGAGCCAGCTGGCTTGAACCAAGAGAGCCAATACTGACCAGAGGTGAACAGTCCATTCATGTGACAAAGGAACACCAGGTGTTTCTTTTCTTCTGAAGGTGAGCGAACATCTGAGAACTACACAATCATCACAGCTGTAGCTTCAAAAGATGTTCTTGCATATGAACTCCCTGGCCTGGTGCTCAGTGGGCTTCAACTTAACCCAGGAGATGCTAAGTTATTCATCAGCCTGCAGGAACACTGCAGACTCGTGATTCAGCCTGAGCCTGAGAACAAGGTCAAGAAACTATAGGTGCTTGCGTTGCAAAGGAAGCCCAAGTCTGGGATAGAACACATATCCACTTCAATGAGTAACAGGCCAAGTTCATGCTGCATTATAATCTTGGATAAAACATTTCTCATATGATAGACGTGTCTCCGTGCATGGTTAAGTCTGACTCAAAGGCAGAAATAGTAGAAGGAACAAACACAGTACGAAGACAAAATTCCAGGCTTTTTATTTCAATTTAGTCATCCATCAGATAGCAATGGGCTCCGGCAAAGAGAGTCAATGGTTTTAGCAAATGCAGCCTTCAAATTAAACCCACGTGTCAGAGGTATTATCTCCTGTAAGCTGGTGGGAAACTAATAATGTTGCTCAGCTGTAAGGCCTCCAGAGTATGGGATTTTTAGGTCAACCAGGAGTAAATGCTGTGGTTTTGCTCTGAGCTTTTATCTGGCATCTAAGCTGATTATTTTTTATAGGATGATGTTTTTTTTTCCCCCTTGCTAGTAATTCCCCTTAAATTGTTTGTCATTTGCAGGGCCACCTAGAACCCAACAAGCTTTAGCTTGGCTTAGTTATAGAGACTTCTAATCTACAAATACTCTGGCCTTGTGGCCTAATCTGTTGTTTTATGGCAAAGCTGTTGAGGCAGAACAAGGATGAAGCACATAAAAACACACCCTGCTTTAACACAGAACAAGTTAAGTACCCAGAACTGGCTCTCCTTTTGTCTCCTTAAGGTGGCCCCTGTGTGGCTCAAGCTGTGGAGTCAGAAATCATCCACATTCAATTATGTACCACTAATAAAATTTGGAGGTCTGGGTTCAATTGAACCAAATAATGTGTCCTTTGAAGTCTGTCGTGGTGTTGTATACCACATGGGTGTGGTGGAGTCAGGAGGATCAGGAGTTCAAAACTCAGCCTCAGCTATATAATAAGTTCAAAACCAGCCTGAGCTACATGAGAACCTGTCTCAAAAAGCCAAACTCATGACCCAAGAACCAAGATGCTATCATATGAAGACTCAGGAAATGGCAAGTAGGTTATAAGAGTGACTCAGGCTGGCAGACAGTAGGGAAAAGCAGGGAAGAGAATTCTGGCGCATTTTCTCAGTTGTTCCCTAATCCCAGGTGACGTTTGCTTGTGTCAAGTTGACAATAACTAACCAGCCCAGTGGTCGACATAACTTTCCTGGCTTTGGTCACAGTATTCATTTATTTTTCCCACGCAAGCCAGGCGACATAGTGGAGACTGGTCTTTTTTCAGCTCCAGGAGCGACTTCTAATTAGTCTCAGTTGATAATAATGATCCAGGTCCCTCCTCAGGCACTGGCTCAGAACCCAAGGTTAGATCTATCAGTGTGTGATGATCCATTGACTCGGATGGACACAAACTTAACCCTGTCCCACCAAATGACTCCTTGACTGACAGAGCTCCTCCCTCAGCATCGAATGTGAGCCAGGAGGCATGCAACCCACAAGCAACTGAGATCCATCTCTCCACCACAGGGAAAGCTGTCTAAAGACCAGCCAATACAGGTAGGAAAACAGAGGGAATCAAAGCCACTGAGCCAGCCCTGACCACAATGTAGGGTGCTCTGCCTTCAGACTTCCTGCTCCAAACTAACAAACGTACTTGTGAACTATGCTGAGCTGAACCAAAGTTTCTCTCACTAAAAGCATTCTGATTGACACTCTTTTATAAGTAAAGGCAGATATATACTTAAAGAAATTTTCCGGTGACCTACCAAACTGAATTCACATTAACCTCTAGTAAATGGTGATTGCCACTGTGGGACACAGTGGAACACTGCCAAAATAGAATGCTGTATATCACAATATTAGAAAATTTCTAAAAAAAAAATTCTAATTTTTTCTTCTTGTGATGTGTGTGTATAAGGTTTTTTAAAGTCTCTTTAAGGATTTTTTCAGATCTTTCCGTTTTATTTTATCTATGTATAGTGTGCCTGTGTGTATGAATGTCTATTCCTGGTGCCACCAGAGGCAAGCATAGGGCATCTGATTCCCTGAACCTGAAGTTACTGGCAGTTGTATGCTGCCAAGTGGGTACTGGAAGTGAACCCATCCTCTATGGGTAAAGCCAGTGCTCTTAATCACTGAGCCATCTCTCCAACCCCAGTATGTGTACGTTTTTAACAAACATGCTCTAACAAAAGCACAGGAAGGGGATTGACTGATGGACCTTTCAAGAATTCCTTCACGTTCTATTAAGAATATTTTAGTAATAATAATAATAATAGAAAAAATTATAGACAAGGTGCTCTTAGCCACAACTTCTTAGGCTAGTGATAGGCACTTAACCAAGATATGCCTCATGACCCTGACTGAAAACTTACTCTTTCTAACTAATAACAAGATAGAAAGAGACCTTTTTAACTATCAGTGGCAAGAATTTAAGTTAGGTGCTAGAATTCCTAATCTAGTACAGAGACCTAGAGACTGTGAAATGCACTGCTGGAGGTAGAACATGAACGTCAAACCCACTCCTCCCAAGGCTCAGGGATCTCCACAAAGAGGAAGGCAGAATAATGGGAAGAGTCCGGGGGAGTGGAGGATTGCTATTAAATATTGTTTTCTGTCTTCTGAGAGGCTCCACCCAGCAGCTGACACAGACAGATACAGACACCCACAGCCAAACAGTGGATGGAGCTTGGGACTCTTAGAGAAGAATAGGAAGGAAGTAGGGCTGCCGACCTGAAGGGTATAAGAATGCCACAGGAAGACCAACAGAGTCAACTCACCTGGACCCTTGGGTCTCTCAGAGTCTGAACCACCAACTAAAGAACATACATGGGCTGGACCTAGGCCTCCCCGCACATATGTACCAGATGTGCAGCTTCGTCTTCATGGGTCCAGAGCAACTGGATCAGGGGCTATCCCAAAAGTTGTTGCCTTTATGTGAGATATGGTTTCTAGCTGGGCTGCCTTGTCATACCTCAATGGAAGAAGAAGCACCTAGTCTTGCAGAGACTTGAAGTGTTAGGGTTGGGGGATACCCAGGGGGGGCACCTGCTCAGAGGAGATGGAGAGGGGGAGGGGGAAGGATTGTAGGAAGGGGTGATCTAGAGGGGGGCAATGACTGAGATATAAAGTGAATATGTAAAAAGAAATATTAAATTAAATTTACAATAATACTGTTTTCTGGACATGATAGTGCTTTGGCACAAATGAACTCACAACAGCTGTGACTACATATGCAAAACCTGGAGATCAATCCAGGTTTGGGTATGGAAGGGGTTCATGAAGTTTCACACCTAGCTAAAGAACTGTTGGCACTTGATGGCTACTTGAAGACGGAGAGTCTTCTTCAGGGAATTCTACCTCTGGTAGACTGCCCATGTCCCAAGGCTGGCCCTATGTATACAAATGTAGCACTAAGTGGATTCGGTGGGTTTTTAAAGGAGCACATGTATGTAGTTGGGAAGGAAAATGGTGAGGAATATATAGGAGGGGCTGAAAAGGATAAAATAATGGCGGATTTTATCAAAACACAGTATTAAAATCCCAAACAATAAACTTTTTAAAAATTCATGTCTAATTACTATTGAATATTTGTATTGACTAACCCTCTGTGGTAGTTTAAATATGCTTGGCCCACAGGAAGTGGCACCATTAGGGGATGTAACCTTGTTGGAGAAATTGAGTCACTGTGAGCATGGGCTTTGAGGTCCTATGCTCAGGCACTTCCCAGTGTGGAAGAGAATTCCCACCTGGCTGCCTATGGAGAAGGAACTCCTCCCGGCTGCCTTGGGATAAAGATGTAGAACTCTCAGCTCCTCCAGCACCACGTCTGCCTGTTGCCATGTTTCCCACCATAATGATAATGGACTGAACCTCCGAAACTCTAAGCCAGCCCCAATTAAATGTTGTCCTTTATAAGAGTTGACTTGGTCACGGTGTCTTTTCAGAGCAATAAAACCCAAACTAAGACGCTCTCGTAAGTATACAATTTACTCCCTGGATTTCCATCTACTCTGTGTTTCTCTTTCATTTCTAGCAGCATGTGTCACTCTAAGACTACTTGAATCTTTCTAGTGGATTTCTTCCTTAGAATTAGAGGTGTGTTGCTGACCATGGCAGTCATAATAACTCAAAGAAAAATCAGATCTTCCCTCCGATACATTTTATACATTACCTCAATTTTCAAGAAAATCTTCAAGTAATATCCTAGTTTGATTTCTGTAACAGTGATGAAACATTCTAACCAAAGAAACTTAGAATAATAAAGGGCTTACTTCATCTTACAAGCCACAGTGCATCGTTAAGTCAGGGCACGAATTCAAACAGGAACTTTAAATAGAAACCATAGAGGAGCACTTCTTGCTGGCTCGTTCCCTGGCTCATGTTGAGCTAACTTTCTTCTACAGCACAGGCCCATCTAGTTAGGAAATGCTGTCACTCACAATGAGCTGTGCCCTCGTACAACAATTAACAATCAAGACAGTCCCCCACAGACATACTCAAAGGCCAATTTGATCAAGTGAACTCCTTAATTGAAATTCTCAGGTGACCCTAAGGGTTTTTCACTTTGACAGTTAATGCTAACTAGGATAGAGGGTTACAAAAGTGCATAAGGTATTGCAATGGTTAACATTACATGTCAGTTGGACTGGGCTATGATACCTGGTTATTTGGCCAAACGTTATTCTAGATGCTTATATGAAGGCATTTTAGATGAGATGAACTTTTAAAACAGTTTTTACAAGGGTGTGTGTGTGTGTGTGTGTGTGTGTGTGTGTGGTATTTGAGGGTGTGGCATATGTACATATGTTCATGGAGAGGTGCATGTGCCCACACACACATTGGAGTCTTCCTGTATCAGCTTCCCCTCATTTCCTGGAGACACGTTCTCTCAGTCCTCGCCTACCCTTCACAGCACCAGAACAGCAAGCATGTGCAGCTATGCCCAGATTTTTATGTGGAATCTTGAGACTCTCACCCTCTGAGCCATCACTCCATCCCCCCCCCCCAAAAAAAAAAAAGTAGACTTTTGAGGAAAGCCGAAATGTCAGTAAACCTCATCCAATCAGTTCAAGGCTTGAGTACAAAAAGATTGAGCTTCCCCGAGATGAGGAAATTCTTCTGGTAGACCCACCCACAACATAAGCGTCATCCCAGTCACTAGACAGCCAGCCTTCCCTGAAGACCCTACTCCTGGAAGATTCCATGACTGTGTGAGCCTTATGAGGCACAGAGTCAGACAAACAAAATAATATTCTATTAGTTCTATTTCTCAGAAGAATGCTGGTTTATACAAGTATCAAGAATATAATAAAAATCACAAAATAAGTGGCTTTAGGGTTTGGATCGGGGATAGATGCTTGCCACCATGCATGAACCCTGGTATCTACCTCCAGCAGTTCCAAAAACCAAGTCGAAGACTAGTAAAATCAGTGTAGGTGAGGATAAAAGACTAAGAATACAATTACCTTCCAAAATGAAGTCCAAAGGTTTCTCATACTTTACTAGATATGGGCCACAGTTTTAAATGAAAATTTTAAAATTATTTTCTTAAACACACACATACACCTGACAAGAATTCTTCCCATAATACTTAAGCAACATAACCAGACTACTTTCTCAAAACAAACAAGCAAAAGAAATCCATTTTAAACAACCAGTTAAATTAGCCGCTTACATTCCTGAATGTGGCAAGGTTAATAAACTCCACTTTAGTCCAAACTTTAAACATCTCTCCGTAGCACACTGCTCAAAGCTGTGGAAGGACAAAAGTTAGCTACCACTGTGTCAGGCAGTTCTCAGCAGTTTGTTAGAGAGCTAAATACATAGTCAACAGTGCAGAAGACCCTTAAGGCAGACCCACGTGAGTTCAGATCCCACACAGAGAGGAACTTGCTAAAGCCATTCACGGGGTCTAGAAGCACCCAAACTCCAGGATCGTGGCTATAAACTATTGGAAATTTTTTCCCTTTAGTTTTCTTTTTTCTTTGGTTTATAATGATTGTTAGCTCCCTTAGTAACTCCTCCTACCCAGACAATACTGAAAATTGTATTTTCTATAGAAGTTGAGCTAAAGTTACCTCAGAATTAGTTTAAGGCCTGACAACTCATAGATAATCTGAAAAACAATCAAAATAGTAACTATGTCAGCTAGTCAGTGAAAACATTCAAAAGATTAGAAACAAATTTGTAGTCCTGAGTCAGTTAGCTGGCCACATGAAAATTTTTCCTGGCTTCTTTTTTATGGGGTTGTTTGATGTGAAATAGAACGAAATGGCCCAGAATAAAGTCTCTAGACATGTCTGCTGATCACAGCAGTCTTCCATAGTAACCATAACTGTGGCACTATAAAAACATACATTTTTAATTGGATATTTTATTTATTTACAATTCAAATGTTACCCCCTTTTTCTGTTTTCCCCTCTGCAAACCCCTTATTCAATTCCCCTTACCCTGTTCTCCCACCCACCCACCCACTCCGGCCTCACCACCTAAGCATTCCTCTACACTGGGGCATCAAGCCTTCACAGGACCAAGGGCCTCCCCTCCCACTGATGCCAGATAAGGCCCCTTCAGCTCCTTCAGTCCTCCCCTAACTCCTCCGTTGGGGTTCCTGTGCTCAGTCTGATGATTGACTGCAAACATCCGCATCGCATCTGTATTGGTCAGGATCTGGCAGAGCCTGTTAGGAAACAGCTGTATCAGGCTCCTGTCAGCAAGCATTTCTTGGCATCCACAATGGTGTCTGGGTTTGGTGTCTGCATGTAGGATGGATCTCCAGGTGGGGCAGTCTTTGCATAGCCTTTCCTTCAGTCTCTGCTCCACTCTTTGTCACTGTATTTCCTTTAGACAGGAGCATTTCTGGGTTAAAATTTTGAAGATGGGTGGGTACCCCATCCCTCAACCGGGGAGAAGGGGCATGCCTAACCTCTGGATATGGTCTCCCTCCCCTTTGTGGGGTATTTCATCTAATGTCATCCCTGTGGGGTCCTGGGAGGCTCTTTGCTTTCCTGGCATCTGGGACTTTCTGGCTGTTACCCCCAGTTCCCCATGCCACATTGCTAAATAACTCTGTTCAATTTCCTGACCCTCTGTACATCTCCTCCATCTCCTCCCATACCTGGTTCTTCCCCTCTTTTTCCCTTCCCTGTCTTCCCTTCCTCCCAAGTCCTTCCCACCCTCTACTTCCCTTGACATAATGTTTTTTAACTTTCATTCTTCTTTATTGGGACAGAGCATGTACATGCAGTATGAGGAAATCAGTTCTCTCCTTCCAGTTCTGGTCCTGAAAAATCAAGTTCAGATAATCAAGCTTGTCACCAAGTGCCTTTACTCACAGAGGCATCTTGCCAACCCATAAACCTTAAATGCTGTTATCTCCATATCACTGGAGAATGTGCTGTGTAGTCACTGAGAACTAAAAGGACCTCCTTACAGTTATTCAGAAATTATTGTTGATTCTGTCATATACATCTATATCCCAACAAGCTATTTTATTAACATTAAATGATATTAAATTATATGTAAGACCAGTAAAATAGTTCAGTGAGTAAACATGATTTGTAAGACAAGCCTGATGATGCGGATTTGATCTGCAACCCTATAGGTAGAACAGCAATATGAACTAACCAGTACCCCCTGAGCTCGTGTCTCTAGCTGCATATGTAGCAGAAGATGGCCTAGTCAGCCGTCATTGGGAAGAGAGGCCCCTAGGTCTTGCAAACTTTATATGACCCAGTACAGGGGAATACCAGGGCCAAGAAGTGGGAGTGGGTGGGTAGGGGGCAGTGGGGAGGGTATAGGGGACTTTTGGGATAGCATTTGAAATGTAAATGAAGAAAATACCTAATAAAAATTGGAGAAAGAAAAAAATCTTACAAGAAGATAGGATAGAACGAACTCTACAACAGTAAACACTAAACTCCATATGTATGCTGTAGTCCATGCATTAAGGCATACTTCCTACACATGCCAAATAATAATAAATATATAGAGAAAGGATTGTATATGTTTATAAGAATTTCCCCCACTCAACTTCATCCCCATCACTTCTTGCTAATTGCATTGTTTATTTGAATTACTTATTCAAAACAGCATTTGATTATTCAAAATAATATTGCTCTGTCTTAATTGAATCCTGGAGCAAGCCAGCATGCGCTTCTCAGCTTGCATAGTAATTTATCAATACACTCATTATGCATCTCTTATGGGAAGGACATAGATTAAAATGACAGATTGGGTTGAAGCTATGCCTGCTTTTCTCTAAGCAGAACAAAGGAGAAGAAACAAATTGGATATATAAAAAGGGACTTTTTTCTAAGAAGTTTAAATATTTTATCATATCATGTCAATTATGTTTAATATTATGAAGCACCTTTACTTTAGGGAAACAAGAATACACACACCCCTATGTACAACCCCAGGAGTGACATTTGTACATTCAACCAAGATTGATTGAATTGAAGACTGCAACAACTAATTAGCCAGTTCAAACTCACAGATGGGTCAATGGAAGAGAATCTTCCAGAACCCCACAGACCAAACTCTTTCCCCATCCAGTACATTTTATGTTTTAAACTAACCATGTTTATATTTGTAACAAATAATTAGAAAGACTATACTGCATTTCCATAGAATTTGTATGCTCTCAGAAGTTACAGACTGTTGCAGGGCAGAATTAGGCTCTGGATATAAAAGCAGTTTTCTGGCAGTACATTTTTTGTGATTTTATGATGGTTATTGTTAATAACCTGGCTCAAACAATTCAATAGCTAGAAATGGGAAGAGAAAAGGGGAAGGAAGGAGAGAGAGGGATGAAAGAAGAGAGAGAGAGAGAGAGAGAGAGAGAGAGAGAGAGAGAGAGAGAGAGAGAAAGAAAGAAAGAAAGAAAGAAAGAAACAAAGAAAGAAAGAGAGAGAGAGAGAGAGAGAGAGAGAGAGAGAGAGAGAGAGAGAGAGAGAGAGAGAGAGAGACACCCTTATTAGAAAGTATAATCTCTTTAACTTTGTCTACCAAACTGAATACATTGAATACAATCATATCTGGAAACATTGTTACAGACATTCCACATGTTGCAATAAATATGATGCACAAAATTAAATGTCAGAAAGATTAAAATTAATCAGGATGAATATTCTAGTTGAGCAACAATGCAATTGTGTCCATTCCTAAAACAAAGAAGGTTGTAGATTAAAATCAGGAGTTATAGTTTGGTTAGGCAAATTATGCCTATTTGACATTTAAGTGGAGCCAACTTCTAGGCAACTAAGTATAGAGTTCCAGAATTTAAGGGAAAAGGGTTATTGATATCTATTTGAGGGTATAAATAAACACAGGATGTTCACAAGAACATCAAGGAATCAGGTATACATAGAAAAGAGGTGTGAGAACTAAGAAATGGGGATTGATGAAACCAGCTAACATTAAACTGCACCAGTGGAGTAAAATCAAGCTTGCAAGGGCTTGATGTTTCAAGTTTGTCATTGATGTTGATGTTGATGATATTGTTGTTGCTGTTGTTGCTGGTGGTGGTAGTGATGGTGGTTGTGTTGTTGTTGTAATTGTTGATTTTATTGCTGTTGTCATTAGTGGTGGTGGTAGTGTAGTTGTTGTAATTATTGATACTGTTGATGTATTTCTGCCAGGCCTCCAGCCTGTTGAACGTGGCCCACGTTCAGAGTATATCTTCCAGACTCTGTTCACCAGCTCACATCCTGGAGAGTATCCAGCAGAAACTCCTTAGAATGGCCAGCCATCATGGCAGGAGACTGTGACACCTTAGCAGCCAAGTAAAGACTAAAGCAAAGTTAAGAGGCACAACAACCTCAACCAGAACCTTCTAGAGCGCCACATCAGGAGACACAGTAAGGGATAGTATACAGGTTGAATTTGGAGGATCCTTACAGTTAGTTTGAGTAAGTAATAATGCAAGTTAGAAGCAGATGAATGAATATGTGGCAAAGAACATGAGAAAAGAAGTCTGGTTTTTAGGCCACTCAGAGCCAACCAATTAAAGCCCTTAAACTGGTGGTTCTGGGCAGATTCTAAACTAAAGGACATTTTATATAGATCTGTAATTCTAGGGAAAATGAAAGGCAGGCTTAAATGACAACTGAGATTCTGTTTTGTAGAGCTAACCTTTACGATTCTATTTATAAATTCCTCTCCTTCATCATTTCCAGTGAGTTCCTTTAAGTGCGCTTTGCTGTTTTTTGACTTCTGCTTCTCTCCATTGTAGGAGAATGATTGCCAAGTCAGGTGGGTAACAATCAGTGGTGTTTTTTCATCAATCTCACAATAGCCAGTCTTGTGTGCACATTCCTGCAGCAATCAGCCTGGAACAATACTCACCTTTCTCCAAGGCAGTGGTTACCAACTCATGGTCACTACCCTTTCGGGTATTGAATGACCCTTTTACACTGGTCACCTAGGACCATTGGAAAAACACATATTTACATTAAGATATATAACAGTAGGAAAATTACAGTTATGAAGTAGCAACAAAAATAATTTTAGGGTTGGGTGTCACCACAACATGAGGAACTGTATTAAAGGGTTGCAGCATCAGGAAGTTGAGAACCAATGCTCTAAAGGTTTGCTCTGGATGCTTTCTGACCTAAGCACATTTCTCTCTCTTTTTATTTTTTACTAACATAATGCCTTAAACACACACACCAAACAATAATAGATAGAAAAGTAGATAGATAGATAGATAGATAGATAGATCATACATACATACATACATACATACACATATATACTTACATACACAGATAGATGATAGATTTGTGTACTACACTAACCCAGAAAAATAAAACTCTGCAATAAATACTACATTAGCTAAATCTGATGAGATAAGCATTTCTGTAGCAATGGCCATTTTTCTCAAGGGATTTAATGATATATGAAGACCAATATACCCATGGGATGAAAACTGTACCTTCTATTTCCAACTTCACTTGACACAATCCAAAATCAATTTTCTCCTGTTTTCTGAAGTTAGTTCCAATATGTTGAGACCCATCCCACCTTGGACTCATCTCCATCATATTATTTAATGACTACCATTGCAGACCACAGAGATGGAGATTCAATGAAAGATAAAATGTTGCAAAAAGAATCCACTATTATCCACATTGACTCTACCTTGCTGGAAGCTTGAGAGCTTGTTCCCAAAAACAACTCTTTCATTGTCTTCTAAAAAGTCGTATCCAACGAAGATTTTAAAAATAACAAAGATCTGTAAATGAAGCAAAACAGCAAAGCTGATGTTAATAAAACCTCTTCCTTTAAATCTGCTGAGAGCTGTGTCTCCGGACTGTATTAGGGATATCTGCTGGCTTATCCCACTTGCCAATAAAGACCTAAATAATGAGAGCTGTGGGGAAGATAGAATGATTCACATTGGATCCCAAAGCCTTTTCCTCTTATGTCCTGGCAAATTAGTGTCTAGCAAAAATAACTCTTTAAAGAGTCTGGATGTAGTAGAATTAACTTCCTGTTTTTTTAAAAAAAAAAAAAAGCCTCCCAGAGGGAGGAGTTTGGGTGAATATGATTGGATTAAAATACATTGCGTGAAATGCTGAAAGAATTAATAAATACACGACAGGTTGTTTAACTCCCCAGGACAAAAGCAATCAGTACCAAACCCATTCATTGTTTCTTGTATCTGTGCTTACTAGCCTTACGGGTGGGAGAAGAGAGTATAGAGCAGAAATTTGAAAGCCAACTTGTCCTTGGTTGATAAGGACAATGTCAAAACAAACAGCACGAACTATAAAATCCAGCATGTGTGCACCTGAACGGCCATAAAGCTGAGAGCAAACACAGTGAATAATCAAGTTGGGGGTCTTTTCTATGCTGTATACAATAGGTGAACAGGATAGTTTCTTGAGGGGTAGGTCAGATTTTTAACTAGATTTTCAAGTATCAGTAATATTTTTTTAAAAAAACTTAATATTTTGCAGGTACCCTCTGTCCTGTCACTTCTGACATCTAAGTGGATTTGACATCTGCTCCCTCTGTCCATCCCCGCTGCCACCACAGCCTCATTTTCACTTCCACCTTGTGCCCCCCAAATCCACTGACTGTGCTGGCCTACTTTTAGTTCCTGGGACATGCCAAGGACCTTCCACCGCATCACCCTCGTCTGATGTTTCCACTGACATAATAGTTCATTTTTTCCTCTCCTGATTCATATCCTCCAGGTGTTTACTTTATTTCTTGCAGCATTTTCAGGAGCCAGCATAGAACATAACAAATACAGCTTGGGTGCCACAATGGATGTTGAGGGACGCAAGGGAGAAGGGAGGGAGGGAAGGAGGAAGGAAGAGTGACTGAGGGAGGGAGGGAGGGAGAGAGAGAGAAGGAATGGTGGCCAGCCAAATCCACAGCTCGAGTTTTGCTTTAACAACAAATATCCTTGTCAAAATTATTATAATTCTTCCCTTGGAAACAACAGCACCATAATCCATCATTCAATAAAGGTGGTCTTGTGTTAAATTGTTTTATAGCTACTTGACTAAGTATGTTGTTTTCAACAATTTTTTAAAATAGTAATAATAGTTTTTCAATTACTCCAAACACTGTCACTAATATCTACTGCGTTTCTGACTGCTGAGTAATAGTTGAATACACTCATTTCTAGTCATCTGAACAAGCCTTTTACGTGGATATTTTAAAGACCACTTAAACGATAGCAACATGAATTGGCCTTTCTCAAGACATATTTTTAATTTGTGTGTTTGAGTATTTGCACATATATGTATATCACGTGACATACAGAGTCACCATGGCCCAAAAAGGCCAGAAGATAGTACCAGGTACCCTGGAACTGGAGTTACAGAACGTTATAAGACAATTTATGGGTGCTGGGAATTAAACTCAGGTCCTCTAGAAAAGCAGCAAGTGCTCTTAACCACTGGGCCATCTTTCTAATCCCTGAACTATACTTTTTATAATGCCAAAGCAGGTAGCACTATCTGTTGGGCTGAACAAACAGTCACTGTGGACCCAGTGTCATATTTAGTACTACAGGTACACAGTGTGATAACAATGGATTCTAATCAGAACATTGTTTTCCACCCTTTCCTATTCTTTTCTCCCCCTTCTTTCATTTTTTTTTT
>NC_034596.1:55545205-55553869 GCF_900095145.1 Mus pahari
AAATCCGCCTGCCTCTGCCTCCCAAGTGCTGGGATTAAAGGCGTGCACCAACACTGCCCGGCTTCTTTCATCTTTTAAGAGCTTTTTAAGTAATACTTCCCACGCACAGGAAGGTACATATAACCGAAACAAAGTTAGGAATGAAATTGTACTTTGTTAGTCCATCAGGAACTGTAATGCAATGTAAAAACATAAAAACAGACAATCGAGGGACGGGATATCCCTTAGGTAAGAAATTTGAACACATACAATATACCCTGTGGGCTGTATGTAACATCTGCAGTGTATAAATTTGGCTTCATTCAGCATAATAAAAAATTTGATCCCACATAAAACTCCATCAACAATCTTTCTCAAATAATGAAAAATAATTTATTTTAAAATGAAAATAAAGGCAAATGCAAAATTTTACTTATCAGTATATCTGTGTGAGGTATGAAACACTCATATGGAGGTCAGAAAATAACTTGTGAGAGTTGGTTATCTCCTTCCACCATGGGTCCTGGGGAATCAAACTCAGGTCACTGGGCTTGCTAGTAAGGACCTTTACGCACTAAGTCATCTCATCAGCCCAATAAATGCAATGTTAATAAAGGAAAGTGAAACTGACATTGCTTAAAATCGAACTAGTGTTTTTGTTTTTGTTTTTGTTTTTTCTTAGTCTTTAAGAGACAAGACTTCTCCGAGCACAGCACATTAACATCACAGGAATTACAGGAATTATTTCCCTAGAACGATAGCTAACCTTGATAATCCTCTCGACACACTTGGCAGCACACACCTGAAATTCAAGCACTTGGAACGCTGAGGCAAAAGCATCCAGAGTTCATGGCCACCCGGACTACTTGGCAAGACCTTGTCTTCAAGATAAAATTCTCTTTCTGCCAATTGTTCTACAATTAATTGCACTGTTCTCCTTCCAATGTGTTAATAACAGTCCTTTTTTTTAATTTTATATTTTGCACTTATTCACTTTACATCCTGATCACTACCCCCTTCCCAGTCACCCTCCCACAATCCTTCCTCCATCCACCTCCTTCTCCTCTAAGCGGGTGGCCCCCTACACAGGTATATCCCTACCCTGGCACTTCAAGTTTCTGCAAGGCTAAGTGCTTCCTCTCCCACTGAGGCCAGAAATGGGGGGTTGGAGATTTAGCTCAGTGGTAGAGCGTACCCAGCTTGAAGACCAAATCCCATGGACAGGCAATAGCTTTTGGGATAGACTCCCCCCCATTCCAGTTGTTCAGGAACCACATGGAGACCAAGCTGCACATCTGCTACATGTGTGCGAGGAGGCCTAGGTCCAGCCCATGTATGTCCTTTGTTTGGTAGTTCAGACTCTGAGGGCCCCAAGGGTCCAGGTTAGTTGACTTCGTTGATCTTCCTATGGCGTTCCTATACCCTTCAGGTCTGCAATCCTTCCTCCTAGTCTTCCATAAGAGTCCCCAAGCTCCATCTACATTTTGGCTGTGAGTGTCTGTATCTGTCTGTGTCAGTTGCTGGATGAAGCCTCTCAGAGGACAACATGCTTCTGTCTGCAACCATAATAGAGTATCATTAATAGATAATACTTCTCTTTTCTGCAAACTAACCAGCTTCATTCTTTCCTCTTCTTACTGACCACTAAAGATACCACTGTGGACCCAACTTTTTGAAGTTCAATGAGTTTACAAATTAAGCTTTTTCATAATTCTTAATCACTGCCTCCTACATAGAGGAAAAAATTGGAAAATAAAAAAAAGCTTCAAAATAACACCATACCTTCAGACGTTAAACACTGAACACTGATAGTGCTTCTGCATGCTCTTTTCTAGTTAAGGTATTTCAAGAGGTCATTCATGCAATTAATCAACAAGTATTTGAAGTTTATCTCATACATGTTAGTCATTATTCTAGGTACCAGCAGCGTCATGATGAACAGAGCAAAGATAACCACCAATATGCAAGTAGTGGCAGGCAATAAGCAAATTTATAATATAGGAATATAAGTACTGTGAGGTAGAGGCTAACTGGTGTCATTTGTAATCGTGGGGACAATAGAAAACGAGGGCATTGAAGGAAATTGAGAGTCTTGTTGAGACATGTTTGGTTTACATGGTCCATTAGTTCTCTGGTGGTACATACTGCCTCTAATGGTTCATGCTGTTTCTCCATTTGACATTTAATGGGTACTTTCCCATTCAGAAATGTAAAGGGATCTGGAGAGTTGACTCAGCCATAAAAGAGCATTTATTGTTCTTGCAGAGGATCCAGATTTGATTCCCAGCACCTACATGGTAGCTTATAACAATCTATAACTCTAGTTCCAGGGGACCAATGCCCTCTTCTGGTGCACAGATATATTATGCAGGCAAACCACTCACATGCATAAAGAAATAAAATGAAAACAAAAATGTACATTATGGACAAAAGTGATAGTCCATGCCTGTAATTTCAGCACTAAGCAGGCTGAGGCAGAGTGATTGCCATGCATTCAAAGCCAGCCTGGACTACAAAGTAAGATCCTATTTCAAAAAACCAAAAACAGCAACAAAAAAAATCAAAATACAGATGTCTATATGATGGTCTCAAAAATAGAAACCTAGCTGAAAATCCACCAAATTGGTGTAACTGATTACCTATTGCTGAATATTCATTTTCACTTTGTATAATTATAAGAAACTGTCAGCACAAATTTTCTTCATGCATATTTATTAAAACCTCTGATTATTTTATTATAGTAATTCCTAAATGTGGAAATACTTGATCAAAGCATATGTACATTTTAATGCTTTTGATTAACACTGAAAATGTTTTTCTCCAGAAAGATTATACCAATTTTCATAGCCACAACTTGCCACTGCATACATTTTTCTTTTATAAAAAGTAAAGCATTTCCCTATTTTTAATATAAGACAAAAATAGAGGCTAACTTTTATTGAGAAATTACTACACTAAATGTCCTATGCTTGTGCAAACATTTCTTGAAACTTTCACTTTTTTTTTTTTTTGGAAAACTGAGAAATCCAAGCTTACAAAGAGCTAAATAAATTGCCAAGTGACCCTCAGATATTAAGTCAAAACTAGTGTGAACACAAGTTATCTGTGTTTCATACCCTCTGTCCACTAGTTCACAACCCTGTCAGTAATTTAATTCATTGATAACTAGTTGACAATTAGTGCTTGATAGTAATGTCGTGCTTTGTTATATTGTAATTTTTTGGCTGTAATAAAATACCATGACCAAAAGCAACTTACATAAAAAAGTTGGCTTATGGTTCCAGAGCAGAAGCCATAGCAGCAGAAGAGGCACCACAGCAGACAGGTGAAAAGCTGCCAATCAAACTTCTGTTGTGAAGCACTCACCAGAGAAGATCCCTAGGCTGTGGTTTAAGCTGACAGAAACTACACTGAGTGTTCAGGGTCTCATTGTAGCGCTGAGCCTTTTTCAGGGTGAGCTTTTAGGCACAAAAAACTATACCCTGGGTTGACATACTTCAGTTAACAAGAACAGTTAGCCAGAAACAGAACTACAGAAGCCAAAGGGCAGGGCTACTACAGTTTGAGACTTTCTCAGAACTATGTGGACTTTGATGAATTAGGTTTCTGTTTTAGTTTTGGCAGGTTGTGATGCCTATGTACTGAATTTTTCAGCCTAAATGGTACTTCCATCATGGAGTCAGTTGTGCTAAGGTCTCAGGACCTACTAAGGTCTGGGGCCATGTTACCCATTAGACACTTGTACTTGGAGCTAACAATTCATTCACTCTATTTCATGACAGACTCTATAGAGATAGCACTGAGTGAAAACAACACAAAACACTCATCTATGGGTGCTAGAGTAAGTTGAGAAGCCTTAATCTAAACCTGTGGCTCAAGTAAACACCTCACTCCCGTGACCCAACCATTAAGGATGAATTTAAGGGCTTTCCTAGGATAGTGCGTTCTTGTGAAGCAGGACACAATGGGAATGGGATATGGGAATGAGAATTCTGCTAGGTTGTCTCCCTGGCAGACTCTTCAGGGAAAGCACAGAGCCAATCAACAGTTTTACTAAAGGAAAAAAAAATCCTTTCTCCTCTTTAGACAAAAGCCTCATTTCGATGGTCCCCTCGATGGCAGGATCTTGAGTTTCTGCAGCCTAAAGGAGCAGCATCTTGAAGAGAGAGGGAAATTGATAAAGTTGTGAGCAAAGTGACCCTCGATCCATTCTATCATCTGATACAGTCAGAGGTCTGATATAATATGCAAGTAAGAAAGAGGAGTGATCACAGAAGACGGTAGCTGGACAGACAGCTGGAAGGAAACACCCATCGCCGAGCTACATATTCCATTCCTGAGAAAATCTGCCCAAACCTGCCGACGTGTCGTTCTTGTCAGACGCCCAGTGTAAGACACTACAGTTTTGCCAGGTCACTGTCCCTCTATAGTATATGTGCTGTTATTAGCGAATGTAGACTCAAGTGTACAGAAGCTCATTAAAAGCATAGAGTCAGTCATTCTCATTGAAGGCTTTGTCATCTTCCTCCAACTTAAAGCTAAGGACTCCCCCAAACCATTATTTTACATAGATCCCTAAACAGTTAAGTAAGGATTTGGGCTCCCAGAATAAACAACCAGATGCATAACCTCTCTTACAGAATTCTGCTGAGTACATTTCTCCTAAACATCCTCTATTATTCTTTCCTATTTATTATTTCACTTCTTCCTTACAGTAGTCTTGGAATTATTGAGGGAGTAGATTCAAAAATGTATGGTCTGGCTAAAGATATACAATCAGTAAGGCCTGGGACTCAAACCCTAACCCCGTCTTTTCTCATTTCATCAGAATTTCATACATTATTATACCTTTTGAAAAAATAAGTATATATGTATATATAGCATGTATATATATTATTCAATAAGCTTATCCAGAAACTCGCTTTTCAATGCGGAGGAATCAGCTGGCTATAAGCCCTCCCAACAGCTTTGAGAGCCTTGTTTACTCTCATTGATCGCCATGACAATGCTACCATAAATAACCCCAGATAGATTGCCGTGTATAATCACAGAAGACATCCATATGCATGAGTCACCTGTCAGCTCTCCAATCCCATCATTTCCAATACCTGTCAACATGTCATCAAGGACTCTCTCAGCTGTGACACAAACTAAACTTTACTCTCTCAGGAAGCTGAAAATAATACAATGCTACACAGGTTTGTAGCCAAAGGGAACAAGATAATTAATGTCCACTCTTTAGGATGAATGTGTATAGATTAGCCAGGTCACTCAGACCTGTTCTTTTTCCCACCTCTGCGATGGGAGGACAGTCTCCAGGGCAGAAATTCGAATGAACTTCTTGCTTATGGATTGGCAATCCTCACTTGCTCGCTTCACATGAATCACAGGACCACAGCATAGGATTCCCTCTCAGAGACTTCTGGGGTACATCAAAAAAAGAGCAACTTGCCTTGGCGTGTGCCTACCTCGTAGGAGATTTTCAGGAAAGGATGCAATCCCGTGAGCAGGAAGAGTTGTGACAGAGTAAGAGACCAAGAATATGTTCGGGGTTAGGAGTCCAATGATCATGTGAAGTTCAGAAGTAACCTGAGCTCAAAGAACCAGCCCTCAGAGTAGCCAGTCAAGCAGGCTATAATTACACTTCAAAACAGGAGGAGATGGGATTTGGGCATACGTAGGCCAGCAATCTGTCGACAACACAGAGAGAAGCAGTAATTCACACAGACAATCCACAGGCAGGAGGAACCAAGCAGTAAATGTCTCAGCAAAGCCAAGGCACCATGATGCAGATGTGACTCTGATAAAAGCTTTGTCTCACCCAAGAACCTGTAGATACTAGCTGCCAAAAATCAGTACACAGTTGCGAAGATAAGTGGATTCACCTGTCTCACAGACAGTGTCTGGTGGTTCTAAAAAAAATGTAAGCTAAAAATAAAAACTCAAATAAATTTGCATTTTTCAGTTACCTAGTAAATACATGTGAGTAAACGCGTTGTCGCTTAAATATTTTAAAAAGCTAATGTGCAAATCTGTACCCTTGAGTATATTTCATCCATTCCATGAAAATGACCAGTATAGATAACAATAATAACGATAGTAATAATAGTAAAAACTAATGTTGCTACATATCATGCACTTTTCTATGAATGTCCTGGTTACTGACGCAGCTAGAGTCATCTTAGGGAAGGGAACCTCAACTGAGAAACTACCTCCAAAAGATCCGTCTGTGCGCATGCCTATGGGCACTTTCTTCATTAGTGGTTGACCGGGGAAGGCCCAGCCCATTGTGGGTGGTGCCTTCGCTGGGCTGGTAGTCTTGGAGTCTCTAAGAAAGCAAGCTGAGCAAGCCTGGAGAAGCAAGCCAGTAAGCAGCGCCCCTCCATGGCCTCTTCATTAGCTTCTGCTCTAGGTGCCCTCCCAATTTGAGTTCCTGCCTTGGCTTCCCTCAGTGGACTGTGATCTATAAGCCAAATAAATCCTTTCATCCCCATGTTGTTTTTGATTAATAACACAAAGCTAAGACAGTAAGGAAGTAACAGTAACAACCTTTGCGGAACACTTGTTAGCCACCAGTCTATTTTCAGATGTTTCACTTGTGAAGTCTTTGACTGCTCTCAGCAACTCCCAGCAAGACTGTTATTACAGTAGTCCCTGCTTGTCCCCAGTTTTGCTGTTGATTTTACTTACCTGCAATCAACCACTGTCCAAAAATATACAAAATTATAGAAAATGCATGATAATGAAATTTCATGTTGCCCCTCTCTGTCTTTCCTGGAGCATGTCTTTCCATTGCCCAACATCGCCAGGGGCACACTCATTCGTCACTTAGTAGCCAGTCAGATTGACTGGCATTACAATGCTTGCATTGCAGTGAAGAGGTTCAATGTCACATAAAACAAAAACTTTTATTTGCCAGAAGTAATTGTTGTCTTGGAGGCTTCCTGCTGAGTAAGCTCACCCTTTAGCTTTTTTATAACTCTGGCTGGCTGGTTCAACTCAGTTGTTCTGGCTCAAATTCCTCTCCAAGCTGACTGGTTCACTCTGGCTTTTCTACACTTCTCACTAAATCGCTCTGCTTGGCCTCAAGTTAACTCTGTCAATTTGTTCTAGTCTTCTGGCTCCTTCTTATCTTCTGCACTGACCTGCATGAACTCAACTCCACTACGCTGCACTCACTGCACTGACTCTCAGCTGATTCTCTCTCCCTGCACTGTTCTTTTTTTTTTTAATTTGAGTGTTTATTTTGATTGACAGACAAATTACATGATGTCTTCTCTCTAAGCATGCTCTTCCCATGTTATATCTCATTTTAATCATCTGCACACTCAATTATGCACCTATGTAAAATGACAAGTGAGGGATTTTCTCTAAAAGCTCCTGTTTTTAATAAATTAATTATTTTATTTATTTACATTACAAATGTTGTCCCCCCCATTCCCCTCTCACAGAGTTCTTCCCCCCACCTCCCTTCCTCTTTGCCTCTGAGAGGGTCCCTCACCCCTCCAGCCCCCTTGCTTCAAGTCTCTATAGGATTAGGCACATCCTCTCTCACTGAGGCCAGACAAGGCAGTCCTCTGCTACATATGTGCCAGGGCTCTCAGACCTGCTCTTTGGTTGAAGACTCAGTCTCGGGGGTCCGGGTTAGTTGACATTATTTGTCTTCCTATGGGGTTGCTATTCCCTTCAGTTCCTTCCATCTTTGATCTAACTCTTCCATAGAGGTCCCCGACCTCCATCCAATGCTTGGCTGTGAGTATCTGCATCTGTCCCAGTCAGCTGCTGGTAGAGCCTCTCAGAGGACAGCCATACTAGGATCCTGACTGCAAACACAACACAGCATCAGTAATAGTGTCAGGATTGGTTGCCTGCCCATGGACTAGATCCCAAGTTGGGCCAGTCACTGGTTGGTTACTCCTTCAGTCTCTGCTCCATTTTTGTCTTTGAATGTCTTTTAGACAGAAGCAATATTGGGATTGAAAGTTTTCTAAGTGGATTGGTGTTCCCATTCATCCACTGGGGGTCCTGTCGGACTGCTAAAGGTGGTCTCTTCAGGTTCCATCGCTCCACTGTTAGGCATGTCAGCTAAGGTCACCCACATTGAGTTCTGGAAACCTTCCCGATCCCAGGTCTCTGGGACTTTCTAGAGGTTTCTCCAAACACCACCGCTGTCAGCTACATATTTCCATGCATTCTTCTAACCCTCTGAGCCTCTCTCCTGTCTCCCTCCCACATGTATTCCCCTCCTGCTCTCCTTTCCCATCCAGGTCCCTCCCTCTGCCTCCTATGACTATTTTGTTCCCCCTTCTAAGTGGAATACAAGCATCCTCACTTGAGCCTTACTTCTTATTTAACTTCTTAGGTACGTGAGATGTATCATGGGTATTCTGTACATTTTTGCTAATATCCACTTATCAGTGAGTACATACCATGTGGATTCTTTTGTTTCAGGATTACCACACTTGGGATGGTATTTTCTAGTTCTACCTGCTTGCCTGCAAAATTTATAATGTCCTTGGTTTTAATACCTGAATAGTACTTCATTGTATAATGAACATTTTCTTTTTTTTTCATTTTTTTATTATTATTTTCTTTATATACATTTCAAATGCTATCCCGAAAGTTCCCTATACCCCACCGCCGCCCCTGCTCCCCTACCCACCCACTCCCAATTCTTGGCCCTGG
>NC_034596.1:55553880-55564632 GCF_900095145.1 Mus pahari
TCAATTCCATCACCTGTTTGTTTCTGTTCTCCTCTCTCTCTTTAAGGACTTCTACCTGTTCTAAGTATTCTCCTGTTTTTCTTTAAGGACTTGTATCTCTTTAGCNGCGTTCTCCTGCATTTCTTTAATAATGCCCTTCTTAAAGTCCTCTACCAGCATCATGAGGTATGCTTTTAAATCCGATTCTTGGTTTTCATTTGTGTTGTGGTATTCAGGACTGACTGAGGTGGGAGTGCTAGGTTCTGATGATGGTGAGTGGTCTTTGTTTCTGTTAGTAAGATTCCTACGTTTGTCTTTCGCCGTCTGGTGATCTCTGAAGTTAGTTGCTATAGTTGTCTCTGGTTGGAGCTTGTTCCTCCTGTGATTATTTTAGCCTCTGTCAGCAGTCCTGGGAGTCCAGCTCTCTCCTGAGTCTCAGTGGTCAGATTACTCTCTGCAGGGAAGCTCTCCTCTAGCAGGGAAGGTGCATACAGGCCTGGTGTGAACATCATTTTCTGTATCTATACTTCGGTTGAGGGACATCTGGGTTGCTTCCAGTTTCTGGCTATTACAAATAAGGGTGCAGTGAACATAATGGAACACATGTCCTTGTGATATTGTGGACCATCTTTTGGGTATATGCCCAGGAGTGGTATAGCTAGGTCTTCAGGAAGAACTGTTTTCTGAGAAACCATCAGATTGATTTCCAGAGTGGTTGAACAAGTTTACAATCCCACTAACAATAGAGGAGTGTTCCCCTTTTTGTTTGGAAGAATGTGGATTTAGGGACTTTGGATTTGCAAAGCCATAGAATGCTTTAAGAGAGTCTTAGTGGACCATCCTAGTAGGGCTATGGAAGACAGTGGTGCTGAGGGTGATTTGCACTGTGTAGACCTGCTGGCCCAAGAGGTTTCAATGGAGATGAATGTTAGTATGTGGCCTAGAGACTGTTTTGTGATTGTTTGGTGAAGAACATGGCTGCTTTTTAAGAGAGACTAACATGAAGAGATTTAGATTAATTGCTTTGACAAAGAAAGTCTCAAAAGAGCCTGGTATAAATTCTTTTGTGTGGTGACTAAAGTTCACTTTTATGGAAAGCATTACAATGAAAGAAAGCAAGTTTAGAAAGGAAAAATATAAAATGTATGGTAATAAAGGGGCACCAAGAAGTAAAACACTATGTTCAAAGAGATAAACAGATAAAGGGAGTTGTGATTTTAGGGCAAGATCCCACACAGATAATCTTAGGTCAAAGCATGGTGGTACATGCATTAATCCCAGGAGACAAAGGCAAGGAGATCTCTAAGTTCAAGGTCAGCCTGATATATAGCAAGTTCCAAATAAAGAAAAGGTTAAGTCCAGTTATGGTGGTACAAGCCTTTGATCCCAGCATAAAGGAGACAAGGCCATGCAGATCTATGAGTTCAAGGTCAGTCTACAGAGCAAGTTCCAGGACATCCAAGTTTAGGCAGTAAAGGAATTGGAAAACAGAAAGCTGGTGATAATATAATAGGACAAGGGAGTCATGCTCCAGCTCCAGCAAGCAGAAGAACTCGGCAGCATCAGCCATGTGGCTATGGCTTTAGAATCAAAAATAGAAGGGAGTACTAGGATAATAGATGTTGGTTAGCTGGAGCTAAGAAATTAGTGGTGATTTAAAAGAGACCAGCATCACTGAGGTGAAATCTTCTAAGACGTGTTTTCTGAGAACACAAAGAAGCTGTGTTCCAGAGATATCCAAGGTTGTACTCATGCTGCACCTGGACTTGATAATGTATACGAACCACCCAGGTAGTACTGGAATGAAGGAGTCATGGAGAGAAGCTGAAGCTTGGCACTGTGAGAGGCCAGGAAAGGCATTTGGTGAATTGTAGCCTCAGTTGCAGTTGATGGCTTAGGGTTGAAGTGGTCATACAAAGAAGTTGAGGCTTGGCACCATGAAGAGAGCCTAGGAGAGGCTATTGGGTCCCAGTTGCAGTGCAAGACCTCAGTGCATCAGAGATTAAGACCCATAGAATGATCACCAAGAACAGCAGCAGCAGTTAACCAGAGCCTAGAGTGCTACGGAGGGTAGAGCTGGAGATGTGAGTCAAGACCTTTGGAGGAACCCAGAAGATCATGTGTGGACCCCAGACAATGGAACAAGAAGCCGTAATGTTGAAGGTGACTTGGAGGCCCCAAGATGTTTGAGATGCCAGAGCCCTGGGATATCTGCTGAGGGAAGCTGCTAACAGGGAGTGGAACCAGCCAAAGAGAACTGTGCTGCAATCAGCAAAACTGAAAGGAGTTGAAGATCTGAAGGACACTTGACATCAGACATGGAGATGTAGAGTTTGGAGTTTTCCCAGCTGGTTTTAAATCTTGTTTGCTCCAGTATTTACTCACTATGACATTTTAGAATGATAGTATATATCCTATGACATTTTAGGTATGTGATCTGCTTTTTGATTTTGATTTTATAGAGGCCAGGGAGTAGAATGTGATGATTTGAATATGCTTGGCCCAGGGAGTGGCACTAGTTGAAGGTATGGCTTTGTTGGAATAGGTGTGGCCTTGCTGGAGGAAGTATGTCACTGTGGGGATGGGCTTTGAGAGTTTCCTCCTAGCTGCCTAAGGATGCCAGTCTTCTTCTGCTTGCCTTTGGAATAAGATGTTGAACTCTCAGCTCCTCATGGGCCATGCCTACCTAGGCTCTGCCATGCTCCCACCTTGATGATAATGGACTGAACCTCTGAATCTGTAAGCCAGCCCCAATTAAATGTTGCTCTTATAGAGGTGCCATGGCCATGGTGTCTGTTGACAACAGTAAATCACTAACTAAGACAGACAGCTTCTTCTATCCTTTCTACCTCATGTTTTGACACAAGGTTGTTTTCACTAAACCTAAAACTCACTGTTTTGGCAATGCTGGATGGCCAACATCCCAGGACCTATTTGTCTCTACCCTAACCAACTCTAGAACTACAGACAAGACTGCCACACCCAAATTTTATGTGGGTTCTGGGGATCCAATTCAGGTTATCACACATGCACAGAAGGCACTTTGGTCACTGAGCCACCCCCTCGTCCTCTGAAGTTATACCTTCATTCTAACAACACCAAAGTCTGTCTGTGGCATATATCTCTGAATTAATTTCAATTCTATACAAAGCCCAAGAACAACTACCTATCAAAATATAGCCTAGCCTACAGCAAAGTGGCTTCCCAACTCTGAAGGTGAGGCCTTACTTCCTTTATTGAACCAAGATACCATGTGCCAGGATGAATGTCCCAATAAGAATGGGAGTGAGACCAAGATAAAGGTGAAGATGTGATGACGATGATGACGATAACAACAGCAACAGTGACACGACAGATAACATAACTATTTTGACTGGTTGGTGAGCCACAGATCAATCCTACTATTCCCATACATTCTCCTTTTGATCCCACCCTACGAAACCCAACTCTCTCAAACAAAACTGATATCATCCATTCTGTCTCTTTCTGTTTCTATATTTAGAGTATATAGGCTATAGAGTATATAGGCTGATAGAACTATTTCTAAATCCACTCCTCTCTGCATCAGCAGCCTCCATCTCCCAAACCTGGTTAACTCACACTCATTCTTTAAACTTCAGCTTAATCAGGCTACAGAGATGGCTCAGGGGTTAAGATCAGGTTCTACTCTTGCTGAAGACCTAAGTTTTGTTCTTACCATTCAAGTTAGATTGCTCACAGCTACCTCCAGCCAGGGAATATTGTGCCTTTTTTTTTTTTTAACATCCAGGGGCACCTGCACTCACTTACACATAATTTAAAATGAAAAAAAAAATCTTGTAGTTAGCTTAATTCAATCCCTCTGGTAAGGACTTCCGGAAGACTTTATGTTCCAGTAGGATTATTCTTGTCTTGGGATAAAGTCTGGAACACTAAACTAAGGATTGTTTTTCCTTCTGGCTTTCCTAACTTTTCTTTCCCCAGGAAAAATAACACACACACACACACACACACACACACACACACAGAGAGAGAGAGAGAGAGAGAGAGAGAGAGAGAGAGAGAGAGAGAGAGAGAGAGCATGAACTAAGGAGTTATTTACCTCTATAAAAAATGGATATATTATTGCTTTCCCCAATCACTAGTCCAAGTTGTTTGGAGTACATGATGATACAGCTTCAATTTTTAAAAAATGTAAAATTGCATAGTCAATCATGTTAGGTATCATTTTCTTATGTAGAATTGGTACCAACCATCTTTTATAACACTTCCTGAGGAAAATGTAGAAATGAATGACTCTTACATTAGCTATTCTACAGCACTGAGATGTTCTTTCGACTGTCAGAGCACAGCTAACCTTTTTTTTTTTTTTCCCGGCATTGTGCCCCAATTTTTTTATTTTATTTTTTTAATTATTGTTATTATTGTTTTCTTTATTTACATTTCAAATGCTCCCGAAAGTTCCCTATACCCCCCCGCCCCTGCTCCCCTACCCACCCACTCCCACTAGTTGGCCCTGGCCTTCCCCTAGAGCACGGCTAATCTTGAAGCAAATTTGAAGGCAATAAAGCAGCTAATAGAGTTGCAAGGTGCTCAGGTTCAGGTTGTATCCTGCAGACCAAACCAATCCTGTACAAACTGCAGAATGATTGTGAGTTCTGCCACAGCCACCGGTGACTCATGAGCTCTTGAACTGTTTCATCGGTGTTGCCGAACACACAATGATGGAACAGATCACTGATACCTAGGACCTTAAACATAATCAATAAAACAACACAGAAGCTGGGTTTATTACTTTTTGGAGTTGGCGAGGTTTAAATGGATTACAGGAGAAAACAAAACAGTTCTTTATGAGCATACACAGAAGGAACCCTTAACAAATGAGATGAAACATTGCCTAAGAAGAAAACCCTTAACAAATTGGGTGAAACACTGCCTCACCAGTGAGAACAGATTTTGATTAAGCAGCCTCTTCCAACTCAAGGAGGTCCCTAGACCTAAGTACAGAGGTTTTTCCTTTAAAAAGAAGGAAAAAGAAAAAAAACTTTAGGGCAGATCAGTGCATCCTGGGGAGGAATGTGGCAGGCATAGGCTCTATTTGACTAATATTCCAAGCTGACCAATCACCCATTCACACCATCAGCCTGATTATAAATACCCACTCCCCCAAAAAATAGCTATACAATTGTCAGGGGGATGGTATGGGTTTATAATCACCTCCCAATTTATTCTGTAAACGGTTATTTACTAACAGACTAACAACTGGGCTTTTAAATCTTAATTCTACCAACTGCTTTCAACATTGTGTTTGATTGCATTTAGCCTGCATTATCTTTTACAAACTAATTTTCTAAGGCAGAAGAAAACGAAAAGGCTGTGTTGCAAAGAGCAACAGACTGTAATTCTGATGACTCAGCCAAAATACAACCCTTCTGGGAACAGAGTGTGTAAATGTTCCAGCAGCCTTTGTGTGCCCAAGAACTGTATGCTGCATATCACCTTCCCACACTGAGTAAAGAGATACGTAGATACAGAAAAGGTAAGTTTTTAAATGGCAAATTTTATATCCTTAGTAAGCATAATTGCTTTAGAATTGCAATGGATAAGCCTTGAATCACAAATACTAAAACCATATAAGATTAATTTGCATCATGAGCTGTAGATTATCAAGAATCTCCATGCACATCATCTTGAGTGATCTTTATAATATCACCCAGAAGTACTATTATATCTAATTTTGGCTGAAGAAACTAAAGTTTAAAAAATTTAAGTGGCTTGTCCAACATCATTCAACTAGTAAGGAATGAGCCAGAGACTGGCTACTAAATCTTTCATATCTAGCAGTTTTCCCAAAGTATGCATTTCTAACATATATGTGTCACTACCTAACTATACTTATATCCTATGAACCTGTTTATTCAATAAACATTTATTGAACTTTCACTATGTTCTCAGCACAATGTTACACATTGGGTACTCAAAAATGAGTCAGATAGCCTTATTGACCCAAGAAGGCAGCAGCAACATCAGCATTATCAATAGAACCTTTTATAAAACGTATCATGTGCCAGACACCACTAGAATCTCTTCAAGCACTAATTAGTTTAATCTCATTAAAAAATCTTTGATATTAGGCAGCATTAATATTGCCATTCTTACTTGAGGAACTGAAGGTTAAACCAAATTATTCCAAGGACTGAGAACTAATAAAAAGAATAATTTATTAAGATGAGATTAGTGAATTTTCAACAGAGTTAGTGATACCTTTGCTGGGATCTAAGATATGAACTCTGAAAGGTGGGAAGGAAAGAAAACATTTCTGCTCTGTGGTAATTTGAAAATGAACAGCCCCCATAGGCTCATATATTTGAATGCTTAGTCATTTGGGGAGAGGCACTAGTAGAGATGGATTAGGAACTGTGGACTTGTGTGACACTAAGTGTGTCACTTAAAGATAGCCTTTGAAGTTTAAGTTTCAAAAGCCCAAGCCACCAACCAACCCCAGTCTCTCTCTCTCTCTCTCTCTCTCTCTCTCTCTCTCTCCCTCTCTCTCTCTCTCCAGATCAGCATGTAGATCTCAGCTACAACTCCAGCACCATGTCTGCCTGCATGCTGTCATATAATTCCAGCCATGGTGATCATGAACTAAGCCTCTGAAACTATAAGTCAGCCCCAATTAAATGCTTTCTCTTATAAAAAGTTGCCTTGGCTTTGTCTAGGGTCACCATTTTGGAGAATAGCTGACCCCGAATACTGGTTGTTTCTGCAGAATAAACACCTGATGTCTTTGCATACTAAAAAAAAAAAAAAAAAAGTTGCCTTGGTCATGGTGTCTCTTCACAGCAATAGAACAGTGACTAAGACACTTTCTAAATATAGACCATGAAGAAAGATGTCAGAGCTGAGGAGCCCCTCAAATACATATTATGTGTTGCTTACCATCCCTATCCTTGTGTTGCTCCTCTTATTCAACCTAATATATCAATAATAAGTCAAAGACGCAATAAGTCAAAACCTAATGGTTAACTGAATGTGACTAGAAAAAAATAAAGAAGTCAGGAATGACTCCAGAATGTCTGAGAGGAATAGGAAGGATGGAGAGGCTGCTTGCTGAAGCACCGGTGGGTATGACTCTTTGAAGAGGAAGATAAAGGAAGCTGCACATGTTAGTGCATACATGTCCAACCAAAACTGTGCACCTCACACAGGCAAGAAGGTAAGTTCTTTGTCTAATTTGCATTAAAATAAATGCCATGAAAACTCTTAAGAAGTTGTTTGGTTGCAGGCTTATTAAAAGATTTACTAGACATCCAAGTAATTTGTCATATAAGCAGATGAATAAACAAGTCTGGACATCCTTGAACGGTTCCAGAAAGACAATTGGGATGTTGCCAGCTTCATCACACTATTTAAAACCATGAGACTAGATGAGCTCACCAATGGAGAAGGAACAAGAAGAATGCCAAGCCTGAGGTCTGCACCACCACTGTTGAGAGGTCAGATCGATGAGGAATAGCCAGGAAAGCCAACCAAGAAAGCAAGATTAGAAATGGGGGATCCAAAAGACATCGTGGAGAACAAAATTAGAGGGAGGAGGTCAAATTCAGATGATAAATGAGTTTTTAAAAAATAATAACAACAGCTGGGAAGTGACTTCAGGATTTGTTAATGCTGCAGTCACTGGCAACTCTAACAAGTAATTCTAATGAAAGAATGACAGGAACACTGAATTGAACACGGAGAGAAATTGGGAGGCAAATTTTAGACAGGAGCTGAGAACTTGGAACTTGTTAGTAGTTCTAGTAACTGGTATTTGCTGTGTTTTAAATTGGGAGCAATAGATGCATGGCTGATGCCAGCAAGAATGCCCAGTAGAGAGGAGAGTGGTAGGCCTTTCCTTCAGTCTCTGCTCCACTCTTTGTTCTTGTATTCCTATCAAAAGGAAAGGCAAGGAAAAAGAGTGCAGCAGAGACTGACAGAAAGGCCATCCAGAGACTGCCTCACCTGGGAATCCATCCCACATGCAAACACCAAACTCAGACACTATTGCTGATGCCAAGAAGCGCTTGCTGACAGGAGCCTGATATAGCTGTTCCCTGAGAGGCTCTGCCAGAGCCTGACCAATACAGATGTGGATACACAGCCAACCATTGGACTGAACATGGGGACCTCAATGGAGGAGTTAGGGGAAGGACTGAAGGAGTTGAAGGGGTTTGCAACCCCATAGGAAGAACAACAGTATCAACCAACCAGCCTCCCAAGAGCTCCAACGGACTAAACCACCAATCAAAGAATACACATGGAGGAACCTATTGCTCCAGCTGCATATATAGCAGAGCATTGTCTCATCTGGCATCAATAGGAGAAAAGGCCCTTGGTCTTTTCGATCGATGCCCCAGCATAGGGGAATGCTAGGGTGGTACGGTGGAGGGGGGGAGCAGCCTCATAGAAGCAGGGAAGAAGGAAAAGGGATAGGGGGTTTGCAGAGGGGAAACCAGGAAAGGGGATAACATTTGAAATAGAAATAAATGAAATAACCAATAAATGATCAAAAAGAGAGAAAGAGAAGAGAGTGGTAATGCAGAAGCAAAAAGGGAGAATTAGTGGAGCAATAGCCTTGAGTCAATGTTATAAGATGGAATCCACACAAGGGAGATGTCTGACCTCAGCTAAGAGTACAAACTGTTCCTCTAGAACAATAGAAAAGGCAGAATCCAGAGGCATGCGGGAGCAGTGGTGGGACTTGGAGCATGTCTGTTATTTTTCTCAGAGAATGGAAAGGTAAGTCAGCATCTGAAAATCAAGACTGAAAAAAAAAAATGATTGGCAAAAAAATAAATAAATAATGTTTGACAAATACACAGGCACAAAAAAAGATGAGTTGCCAAGGGTGTAGAACAATGGATTCGGTCATACACTACTGCCAGACATGGAAATTGGTAGGAACACTTGAAAAGCAAAGCCTTTATTTCATGAAGGCAAAGATTCATACACCTCATCACCCAGCAAAGCCCCCTCTGAGGGTTACTGTCAGAAAACTGTGTGTGTGTGTGAGCGTGGGCCTTCACAAGACTCATCAGGCCATGATTACTCTGACAGCAGGTGGTTAAAGTTAATAACAAAATAATATCTTCAAGGTAGGAAATAGTAAGAAAATGACATGATGGTTACTACGAAGAAGAATGGGGTGGGAAGGGGGGGTGATTGCTAAATGAGGGCATCTGAAGCACTAGCACGCCCATCTCTTTTTATTGTTATTATTTCATTTATTTACATTGCAGCCATTGCCCCTCCTCCCACGGTTCCTCATCCCATCCCTTGCCTCTGAGAGGGTGCTCCCCCCACCACCAGACCTTCCCTGGGGCCTCAAGTCTTTCAAGGATTAGGCATGCCCATCTCTAAAGCTGGATGACTGGTTAAACTGTACAAATGTGTCTTGTTCGCCTTCCTTTAAACATTTAATGCTCAATTATGAGATGTACTTTCAATCTCTTAGCCTCACTGCTTAATGTCAATCCAGTCAGTTTTGATTTAGAACGCTTTATTAATAAACCCCATTAATTGAAATCCTTCCACTCCCTTCTGGCTCCTCTTCTCCTCTGAAGATGTCATACATTACCTGGGGATTCAGTGAAATCCCTGATAACTAAAGGGGGTTAAATGGTCCACAGGTAATTATCTGTAATCACTAGTAGCTCACCCCCCACACACACACACTTCCATGGCATCAGTATTGGATGCCATGCTCTTGTGTTTGATATACACTGTGCTCAGTTTGAGCTTTTGCTCTCTACTGGTCTTGGAGGTGCATGAATCTTCTTCCATGAGACCTAGGCAGGCCATCTGTAACCTACCAATCCCCTCCACACTCTTTTTGTTGTTGTTCAATAATTTACTTAATTTTTTATTCTATTTACATCCCGATCTCAGCTGCCCTCTCCCACCTCTCCTCCCAGTCCAGTCCTTACAAATATCTCCCCCATTACTCCCTCCCCTTCTCCTCAGAGAAGAGGAAGCCTCCCCAACATCCCGCCTTGGATACCACTCGACCCTGGGACATCTAGTCTTAGCAGGACTAGGCACATCCTCTCCCACTGAAGCCCAACCAGACAGTCCAGGTAGGCAAAGGGGATCTAATGGCAGGCAACAGAGTCCAAGACAACCCTACTCCAATGTTAGGGGACCCACATGAAGACCAAGCTACACAGATGTGTAGGGGGCCTAGGTCCAGCCCCCGCATGCTCTTTGGTTGGTGGTTCAGTCTCTGTGAATCCATCATGGGTCCAGGTTTGTTGATTCAGTGAGTCTTCTTGTGTCCTTGATCCCTCCATCTCGCATCTGTTTCCATCCTTAGCTGGATGAAGCCTCTCAGGAGACAGTTATGCTAGGCTCCTGTCTGCAAGCAGAGCAGAGAATCATTAACAGTGTCAAGCACTGACTCTCTCCTATGGAATGGGTCTCAAGTTGGGGCAGTCATTGGTTGCCTCTGTCTCTGCTACATCTTTAACCCTAAGCATCTTGTAGACATGACAAATTTTGGGTTGAAAGTTTTGTGGGTGGGTTAATGTTCCCTCCCTCCTCTGGAAGTCTTGCTTGGCTACAGAGGTGGTCACTTCAGTCTCTATATTACCCCACTGGCAGAAATCTCAGCTTGGGTCACCCCATAAACTTCCCATAGTCTCCCCCATCCCACACCTCCAGCTAGTCCCAGAGATGCCCCCCACAGATTTCCATTCCCACTCCCAGTCATATCTCTCTCTCTCTCTCTCTCTCTCTCTCTCTCTCTCTCTCTCT
>NC_034596.1:55565962-55600062 GCF_900095145.1 Mus pahari
ATCAGGGTCCCTTCAGCAGAATCTTGCTGGCATGTGCATTAGTATATTGATGGTATTCTTATCCTTGCAAAAGATTTTCAGTTTCAAGAAGTCCCATTTATTAATTGTTGATCCGAGTGCCTGAACTATTGGTGTTCTGCTCAGGAATTTGTCTCCTGTACCAATGAACTCAAGACAGTTCCCCTTATGTGGATCTTAACATGTCTCTGGAGCTCTAAAAGACTCAGGAACTCTCAATTACTTCCTCTGTGCTGCCCTACTGAGCTTGAGGCCTTAGTGAGGCTGCCTCAGCCTTGTTTATCCTTTGCTTTCCATCTTCCTGCTCTGTGTCACAGAAAGCTCTCTGTGTCCTGAAACAGTCCCAAATCAGGCACCCTTCTCTGAATCCACGCCCCCAGAGCCATGCTCCAGACCTGCCCCGTGGATGGCCACATCCTAGTCTGTGTTCCAGCTCATTATGTAAGGTTTATCTTCTCTGCACATCAGATTCTGAATTTTACAATTTTACAAACCACAGAGGATATGGAAAATTCTGAAATAATATGTATCATTATCAGGTATGCATTTGCTACTGCCATGACTCCCTTATAGACCAACCTTCATTTGTTTGCTTGCTTAGGTTTCCAGTACTGGGGGCTATGGTGGTTTGGTTTGGAGGTTGTTGCTTTATTTTGTTTTGGGGTGTTGTTGTTGTTGTTGTTTTAAAGGGGGTTATTTCAAGAGTCTTGCTACGTAGTCCAGGCTGGTCTCAAACTCAAGATCCTTCTGCCTCAGCCTCTTGACTGTCAAGGCACACAGGAATATGCTAACACCCCCAGCTGTACTTTACCTATCTAACACAATGGATTTTCCTTTATGTCTTATGGTAATTTTTGTCTCAGTGTTTTATCTGCTGTTGTATAGTTTACTCAGCCCTCTTATGCTTATTCTTTATATGCTGTCTTTCTCCACTCATTTATTCCTAATTTACAGGTCACTGAGACAGTGTTCATTTTTCTCTTTTTTTTTTTCTCTTTATCTTTTAGATTGGATAATTTCAATTGATCTACCTTAAAGTTCCCTAAATCTTACTTCTGCCATCTCCAATCTACCTTTAAACCTAGATCCTTTCAAATATATTTGTCAGTTCTAAAGTTTCCATTTTGTTATTTTCTACTTCTTTGCTGGGGAATAATAAGAGCAGTGTGTGTGTGTCGCTGTGTGTGTCGCTGTGTGGGGGGGGTGTCTAGGTGTGTCTGGGGGTGTCTGGGGGGTGTCTGGGTGTGTGAAATATCATAGCGAAGTCCATTGTTTGTGTGCTAAAAAACCTAATTTTTTTAAGAAATGAAAATATTAGAAAAAAACCTATTTTCCTTGGTATCTTTGAGCAGAGTAACAATTTCTGCTTGGAGACCTATCTTTGCTAAGTGGAAAATCTGGTCATACCCAGGATAATCTTTTTTCCTAGCATGGGTCAACTTCCTTGAATCTTTATGGTCAATAAATTTATGTCATTATTTACTCAGATTTATTGTTGTTTGTTTGTTTGTTTGTTTGTTTGTTTGTTTGTTACAGATGGGGTCTCAGTATGCCAGCCTCAAACCTGAGATCCTCTGCCTGTGCTTCCAAGTGCTAGAAATACAGGTGTGCCCCACCACCATGACCCTCCTGTCCCCACCCGCAGCCCTCCTGTCCCACAGCTTTTGGTTGAATCTGAGACATCATGGATGATACATTAAGGAGACTCTGTATTCTTGCTCTGAAAACACTGGCTTCCCCCATAGCACAGGCTTGGTACCATCATAGCCTCTTTTACAGCAGCATGAGGCCTGTCCCCCCCCCACCTTTTTTTTTTCTTTTATTGAGTAATCAGTGATGTCTTGATGACTTTAATTTTGAGCTATGTAAGCCATGCTAAAGCACGATGAAGAGTTCCGATATAGAACATTTTATTCATTCTCTGTTTAAAAGTTTCAGCCACAGCAGAGTGAACTGAGGCTTCTTTATGATCTTTCTAATATAAGTGATGTTCCCAGTGTCTCTTCTAATTATAATGAAGCCATATGTCCTCCTGTGGATTGCTTGGCATAGTGTCCAAGTATTGATGGCTCGTGGGATTTTACAAAGATTAATTCAGATGAGCTCATAAGTTTGTTGGCAGAGGTACCTAGTGGGTGTTCCTGTCTGTGTGTGACTGCTATTGAGGATAACATAATGATAGGAAGTTGAGGCTTTCCTGCCCAGTACTGCCTTCCGATTCAATCATTACTCTGAATCTGCATTCTTCCTGGAGCATCTTTTTGTCATCACCAGTGAGACTGACAAGCTGAGATCAATGAATTTCAGAAACATTACTTTCAATTTTGCTTCTGTGTCCATGGGTTTATCCTCTCAACATTCGAGTTAGATGACAAACATTAGCATCTTCTGGACAAATCGATATACATCAAGAGAAGAATAACTAACCATGTTTTTATTCAAAGCATAGAATTTCCTCCAACAACACCGGTGGTTATATGAAAAGAAGGTCAAGCATTCATGTTACAAGATGAAGAATTGCTATAATGTGAGAAAAATACAATGGGTTACATTCTCGAACATATATTCATGGAGTCCACTACTTAGAACACAAGCTAAAGAAATTAACTTACAAATGAAGGGGAAATGTCTTTTAAAATGATGGTTGAGGATTGTTAGTGCCGTGGTAGAGTACTTGAGTAGCACGCACAAGGCTCTGTCTGGGTTTCATTCCCAGCACCACAAAAATAAATCAACTCAAATAAAATAGCATAAGAGCCCAGTCAGATTACCCAAAGAGAAATTTACCCAAGTAACCCCCAAATGCCCAGGGTAGTTGAAGATCAACCAAACTTTAACAAAATGATCAAGGGGGAGAGAAATGGGAAGTCTAGTAGGCGAAGGAACTGTCTCAAAGACAGAGTCCAAGAAAATGGAGGCATCCTCGATTTTCACCCATAGCTTCAGGGTGTTTTAAATGAAAAGTTACTTATAGTCTTCCCTGAATCCAAAAGCTTTATACAAAGGCAAGGGGGCTGAGTCCCACATTGCACAGGCTTCCTATGTTAATCAAGGGCCTTCTACCCAAGCACTGGCCTGTCACTGTCAGAGCCAGTTTTACAGCAGTTTTACAGTTATTTATCTTTCATTTCTTTCCCTTATAAAACAAATGGCACTATTTTAAATGTTTATCTATTTTTTATGCATATGAGTGTTTTGCCTGCATGTATGACTCTGGACTTTGTGCCAACAGTACTCTCAGAGGCCAGCAAAGGATGATGGATCACCTGGGACTGCAGTGACAGGTGGTTGTGAGCCCATGTGTCCTCTAGAAGAACAGCCACAGCTCTTTTTTTTAATTATTGGATATTTTCTTTATTTGTACTTCAAATTAACATTGAATATTAGAAGCTTTACTAAGGAAATATTAGAATCTTTACTTTTCCCGGTTCCTCCCCTCCCCCCTCCACCTGAAACCCCCTATCACATCCCCCTCCTCTTGCTTCTATGAGGGTGCTCCTCCACCCACCCACTCCCCCCTCCCCACCCTAGAATTCCCCTACACTGGGGCATCAAGCCTTCACAGGACCAAGGGCCTCTCCTTCCACAAGGCACGCAACTGTAGCCATGGGTCCCTCCATGTGTATTCCTTAGTTTGTACAGCCAGAACTCTTAATCACTGAGCCATCTCTCCAAGATCTGGGAAGAACTGAGGGAGAAGCAACTGTAATCATAATATACTACATGGAAAAATCTATTTTCAATAAAAAGAACAATATTGCTTTAATTTTTTAAAAAATTCTTTGAAAAAATTATTTGAAGCTACAATTGTATACCTGAAAAAGAATTTATAGAACAAAACCAAGCTCACATGTATAATCCCAACACTCAGGAGGCTGAGACAGGAGGATGGCCATGAGTTTGACACCAGTCTGAGCTACAGAGTGATATCCAATCTCAAAAAAAGAAAAAGAAAAAGAACTTAGGGCCTGAAAATAAAAATGTTTGACATCTTTTCATCAGTGCCTACATAAAGAGAAGAACATACATTTCATCTAACTCAGAAAAGACTTTGGCCTTGCTTATATCCTAAGGATTGCCTTTTTTTCTGTTTTTAAATTTGGGGGTCAAATATTAGAATCTTCACTAAGGAAGTTTTCTCTGGTTCCCTCCCAGATTACTGCTATTCATTTTAGTAACAAGCCAGTGAGTTGTACAACACATAATCACAAACAACATGTGCCACAAATAAAATGCTAGGTCCTGGTCATTTCTAAATAAACCATTAATCTTACTCTACATTAGAAACAATTGGGGAGAGGCTCTGTAAAGAGTGATGGTGGAGCTGGAGAGATAGCTTCTTTGGCAAAGTGTTCACCTTACAGGCATGAGGACCCAAGCACCCAGGCATGGTGATGAACACCGTAACCCTAGCAATGGAAGGATGGAAGCAAAGGTCCCTGGGGTCTGCTGTGCACACAGCCTAGTCTACTTGGCAAAGTCCAGGCCAGTAAGAGATCCTGTGTCAAAAATAAATAAAGAAGAAAAAAGGGGCCAGTACCTGAGGAATAACACCTGAGGTCATCTTCTTGCCTCCACAGACATATGCACACGCACACATGCACATAAACACACACAACACATGCACATACATACACACACATACAAACGCACATGCACATATACACACACACATACACACACACACATATACACACACACACATATACACACATACACACACACATACACACACACGCACATACACACACACACACATACACACACGCACATACACACACATACAAACACACACGCACATACACACACACACATACAAACACACACGCACATACACACACACACATACAAACACACACGCACATACACACACACACATACAAACACACACGCACATACACACACACACATACACACACACAAAAAAAATGATGCTTATACATGATCAGCACACAAGTACAATGTGAATACACGTTCTCTTGTAAATTCTGGGTGTGTCCAAACAGGTGGAGACAAGGAGTTTTAGAGACAAGAGAACAATGGAGAGGATTGCATCGGAAAGTTTGAAACCATAATCTTTTACCAAGGTAACTGATACTGAGCAGCTTCAGTCGGAAGTTGAGATGTCTCTGTGCAAGCATGTGTGCTTCTGGCAGGTTTTCCCAATAAGTGACTATGCATAGGAACCCTCCCTTCATAACCTCCTTATTTCATTAACAGTTTTAAACTAAGGTTGGCATAGCAACTCCATTTTTATTCTGAATGTGGTGGTTTGAATGAGAAATGCCCTCTATAGGCTCAGACACTTGAACACTTGGTCCCCGGTTGGTGGCGCTGTTTGGGGAGGTGGAACAACCCTGCTGAAGGAAATACATCACTGGGGTTGGGCTTGAGAGGCCCTTGGTCCTGAGAAGGCTCGATGCCCCAGTGTAGGGGAAGGCCAGGACCAGGAAGCAGGAGTGGGTGGGTGAGCAGGGGGAGGGGGAAGGGGATAGGGAGTTTTTGGAGAGAAAACCAGGAAAGGGGGTAATATTTGAAATGCAAATAAAGAAAATATCTAATAAAAAATTCAAATATATAGATCTAGATAGAATGAATAAATTTTTAGAAAAATGTAAAAAAAAAAAAAAAGAATTTATAACTTTGGGCCTGGGCCTGGAGAGATGACTCAGCGGTTAAGAGCACCCGACTGCTCTTCCAGAAGTTCTGGGTTCATTTCCCAGCAACCACATGGTGGCTCACAACCACCTGTAATAGGATCCTATGCCCTCTTCTGGTGTGTCTAAAGAGAGCAATGGTGTACTCATAGACATAAAATAAATAAATATATCTTCAATAATAGTAAATAAAAGAATTTACAACTTCTCCCAGCTTTTCATTCTCTGTCTCTGCTTCCTTTGTGATTTGTGGCTGAAGACGTGACCACTCAACTTTCTGCCTCCTGCCCTTTCGTGTGCTACCATCCCTACCCACGGTGAGGGACTCCCATCCCTCAGGAACTGTAAGCCTTGGTCAGTCATGACATTTACCACAGCAACAGAACGGTTTCCACTTTTTTTTCTAATTGTTATTTTTAAACAACTACCTGGACTACAGAATAAATAACATTTGATTAAAAAAAAAAAAAAAATTAAGGCACAGCCCTATAATCCCTACGGCTGTGGGAGCAATTTGGGCCTAGCCCAAAAGAGGCTGAACTTTCGAGCCTGACAGGCATTCAACAAGCCTTGTTCACCCTTGGCTCTGCACCCGGATGCTGTGAATGTGCTAGGCCTGCCCAGGCCTCCGTGATGGTGAAGTATTTCCTGGGCCAGAACGTGCTCCTAAGTTCCTGAGACCAAGAGTTCACTGCCATGTGGCAACGGAACCCAAATCTCTATAGCGAACACAGCTTAACACACAGTGCACGGGGAGGTGACCCCTGCCTGGAATCTTCTATCCCGAAGCCTCCTGACCAAGACCAACAGGATGGTACGTTGGGTAGAGCAGCTGCTTCCTGCCAATCTCGTTCATTTGGTGTACATCCTGGAAGACTCTTGTAGAGCCACAGAGTCACGTAACAACCGCATTCACGTGAAACTTCAAACACACCCAGCTGATGGTGTGGAGTAGCGTTTTGTGAACTCTGACGACAGCTGCTGGGCCAAAACCCCACAGGAGGCCTCGGGAGGCTTCCTTATTTGGCATCGCCAGAGCTGTCCAGGAATTTGGTCTGCCCATTTCAAAAGCAATGTGACCAAGACAATGAAGAGTTTTTTAATCACATCTTGGCAAAGCTACAAGGTGGGGTTCTTTCCAGTATACTTCTTGAGGCAGCAAAAGAAGCCAAAGATGACCTGGCGGGTGCAGAGAAGGCCAAGAGCCTGGCGGACAAGGCTGACATCAAGCAGCCTCAGCAGCAGTGACAGTTTGCAGAGCCCAACAGCCAGCGAAACTCGGCGCGCTCTCTCCGCTCCCCATTCCACTTTATTACTGAAAGTCCACTGCCAGCCCTTTCTGCTGCCTGAATGGCGGGTTGGAGCAGGAGTCATGCATCTGGAGTGTACCAGGCTCAGTGTCCACTGTTCCTGATCTCACCCATTGGCCAGCTAGCTGGTGACAGGTGCAGAGGGCTGGAGTGACATTCCTAAGGTATGAGCAGTACCCAGAGCTCTGATCTGTCCCAAGTTCATGGAACAGTAGTTAGCTCACAACGTGTTCTCCATCTGCAAGTGATTTGATTGGCCCCAGGAAAAAGAAAATTTAGAAAAGCATTTTAGATTATCCCCGACTAGGTGGTGAGATGCCACCCAAGCACCACCATGGAGGCCCTGTGCACTGACAGGGGCAGAGAGGTTCTGCTGGTATGTTCCCAGCGTCTCCCTGACTCTACTAGATTGTTTTCCTGCCAAATCCCTGAGTGTTACCGGACACCATTGTTCTTGCCCTCCATAAAACAAGTACACAATGCCAGCCTCGGGATAACCACATCCTATGTGGACATCGTTGGTGTAGATATTAATGAGACACACATCAACATTTGTTTTGTTGTGAGTGTCCTGGGGCTAATCTGGAAACTTTCTATTTAATACGCTCAATGGACAGATATATCTGAGTCCTGTAGGATGTCAGACAGTGCAGAAGAGCAAGGAGGAGCTGAGTAAAGAGGGGGTGAGTGTTCCAGGCTGAAGGCACCTATCCCTGTGTCAGTCAGGAGGACCATAGCCTCCACCCTCCTGGCCATGTATGGCCAACTGAGTCTTACCTCTCTTAACCCTAACCCATTCCATCCTGTAAGCACTCATAATCTTAGGGGTCGTTTATGATTCAGCCCAAATTACTAAGCCTTAAAAATTAGTCCCTTGTTTATTTTCAAGGGAAAAAGTGACAACTTTTTATTATGTAGTGGCTAGGGAAGTGACTGCCAGTGTAGCAATAGCAGATTTTCTCATGGAAAATACATTTTACATACAACTGTTAGTGGAGTTGATAGTATAAATGTCAGATAAATACAGTGTGAATGACAGTTAAGAAGAGTCCTATTGGGCTGGACCAAGAGCTTCATGGGTAAGAGCAGTTGGTGCTCTTGCAGAAGACCTGGGTTTGGTTCCCAGCACCCACGTGGTGGCTCACAACTGTCTGTAACTATAGTTCCAGAAGATCTTATGTCCACTTCTGACCTCTGTAGATACCAGGCACTCACTTAGTACATAGGCAAAACACGCACGCACACACACACACACACACACACACACACACACAAATAAATCTACAAGATTTTAAAAAGAACAGTGGTATTGCTATGACCTTTAAAATAAATTAGACTTTTTTCACTTTGAAATTTCTCTTTATAGTCTCTAGTACCTTCTGACTAAAATGCCCAAGTTAATACATTTCTTCACTAAGATATATGTTCTGGTCTTTTGATGCTTTTGCAACAAAACAAAACTATGTCTTTTATATATTACAATTCTTTGGAGCATTTACTGAACTAATACATCTTGAGATAAAATGAAAACATAGCTAAGCACTCGATTTCATTGCCTGGAGCAATTATATTTACAGTAATCACGGTATAGGATTATTGAAATTACATACTGAAGGAGGGAAACATTTATTTACAAATATTCCTAAACAAAATACTCCAGAGGTTTAAACAGTTAACACAAGAAAAATACTGGCAGTTTGTAACACTAAAATCGACTGTTTCTGAAACAAGATGTCTTAAATAGCAAACTAGGATGAATTCCCTTACAGCTTTTGGCATCTATGTAAGTCTTTTTCCTCTTTGTGTTAGTTCTAATTTATTCTTTCCATATACATGTCTGGGCCAGAAAAGTGACTTTAGAAACGCTATGACAATCTGCAGTTTTTGAGATGAAGTTGATGTCTGTGAAACCCGGTCATATCTTACAAGAGACTAGCTCCTGTGGCTTCCCTCTCTCCTTAAGGTAGGCGAATAGGTGCCTTCTTCATCTCCACGTAACCTTCACCCGATACTTCTCCTCAGGGGTGTCCTAAACCACAACAGGCCCCAGCTGAGAGGTCTAGGGACAAAGATGCAGCCAGGGGGCCTGTTTGTTTTCCCTCTGGTCCGGGGAAATGAGATCTCTCTCAGACTTCTTCGCCGGAAGTCTGACTATCAGGGGAAGTGAACATAAGGTGAGCTCTGAAGCTCATGTAGTGACAGTTCTCCACAACTCTGGGGCTGAGCAGCAACTAAACTACAGGCCTTCTGGAAGTTTCCTTTCCTGACAAGACTCCTCTCTGTTTAAGGATATCACCAGTGTCTCTAACCCAAGACTATGGACTTTCAAAGGTTAGCCATGGAAACTTGCCAGAAGATTTTCTAGTTAAGGGTCTTGGTCTTGCTTGGTCTCAGTGATGATGTTTCCGGTGTTCTGGAAACCTGCTTGGTACTGCTGTATCAGACTGAGGTGATCACCCCGGCAGTGGCTTTACCCCACCCATGGGACATTTTCTAGAGTGTCGGTCATGGGCTGCCATAAAGATTCAGAATGGTGTCTGGGGCCCTCCAGTGGCTATTGGTGAAATAGCAGTGAGGCTTTCTGGGTCGGTTTGCAGTCTCTTTGGGAGCGTCTATATAGGGTAATAAACATGGTGCAAGTTGCCTTCCTGGTCTGGGTCAGGCTCCAGTTGCAAACCATACCTGGAGATAAAAAGACGAAAGAGTTCCAGAGTACAGTCCTTTGTGTTGGCGAAGTCAGAGCAGCAGGAGCTTAAACGTAACCAGTCCATTACATCATCGGTCAAGAAGCAGAAAAAGGCTGAAATTATAGTTCTTAAAATGTGCTATGTCCCTGAGTGTTTTACTTCAGAAATAATGTGAACCTACCTCCTGGCACTAATACACACGAGTATGCTTGTTTTCTATTAATACATTATTATTATATTAATATAATGTCTTAGCTTTAAACAAATTTCATCACCAACACCCCCCCCATTTTAAATGACTGTTGTATTTGCTCATAAAATGGCATAACTACGATATCTAGTATTAAAGCTAGAAAACAAAAACTAAATACCAGAGTACCTCAAAAGCATTCCTTTAAAGTAAAATTAAACGGCAAAGGACTAGCCAGGCAGTGGTGGCTCACGACTTTAATCCCAGCACTCAGAAGGCAGAGGCAAGTGGGATCTCAGTGCGTTCGACGTCAGCCTGGACTACACAGAGTTCCAGGACAGCCAGGGCTACACAGAGAAACCCTGTCTCGAAATAACAATACAAACAAACCAAACAAGGGTCCAGGGATGGTGGTGTTGATCAGTGGAAGAGTTTACTAACAAATACAAGGCCTTCAGTCCAGTTCTCAGCACCAGAAGGGGGGGACACTCCACTAGTGACGCATGCGCATATCCCCAAGACTTGGGCGATGATTACAGAAGACCAGAAGTTAAAAGTCATCCTCCCTGTATGGAAAGTACACAGCCAACTTGAGTGACGTGAAACCCTATCTCAAGGAGAGAAGTCAATTAAGGAGATATTGGTTACAACTGAGATTATTGTGTACAAAACAGGAAATTCTACCTTATTCTCAGTGGGGGGAAAGTATATAAGTGCTGAGGTTAGCCGTTCCCGCCACGTTTTTAAAAATAAAAACTTGAATGAGAAAGAAAGTAAGGGCATTATCGTGGGACATACACAAGCTGTACACTGGGTTCTGGGATCTGTAAACAATAAAGCACATATGCTGCCTTCTCTTCTGGAAATTACCTTCGAGGGAAGGACGGGTTGAGGAAACCCTGCATCACAAGCAACAATGAAGCATTGCCCACGTACTGAGAGCTCCACTTCTGTTAGGACGTACACTGGTCCCCGCAGCTGGCAGGCAGAGGCTAGTTCTAAGGTTTTTATTGTCAATTACTATAAAGTGTGACAAAAGTAAATGGCGCTACCAACGTTTAAGAAACCTACGTAAGTCACGACTGTAGTTCCGGATTTTCTTCCCCCCACCCAGGCAATCCATAATCCATTTCAAGGGTGTCTTCAGTGTAATGGGAGAGAGTGAGAGACAGAGACAGAGACAGAGACAGAGACAGAGAGATCCTCTGTTCAACCAGCATGGAAAATGAAGGGACATCAGCAGCGTGCTCGCAGGATTCAATCTGGTCTTTAATCACCAGTTTCAGCTCCGTGAACCCCACTCAGTGGGGACTGCTATTGGCCATGAAGATAGCTGAAGCAAAGGGCAGACTATGACCACTTCTCGCTGTCCCAGCCGGTCCTCAAGGTCAGCTTTGTTCTGTAAATCTCCATTAGGCAACAGAGTTCTGCTTCAGAGAAAACCTTTCTAGGTGAGCTTGAGGGAAGAGAGGGTGTTAAAGGATTCGGTGAGTTATTTTCACGACGTAAATACATCATCCTGGAACAATGATAATCTGAGGGAAAGGCCCAGGCAAGATGAGTGTGAAATTATGGATTGGGACTAATTTGATAAGGTGCTGAAAAGCCAAGTGTGGGCACATGAGACACATAAAATGAAGTCTTTGTGGGGATTTCTGCATGAACTTCTCTCTTGGTTTAAAAGGAAGCTATTGGGGGCTGTGAGGAACTATTGGGAAGTGACTAAGGAAGAGTGGCCGGAGGTGCAAGGATAGCACAATCGTAATCGATGGGAAAAAAACAGTATGGGAAGGAGAGGGAGATGATGTCACTCCTAAGTGTCTGCTCATGGCACTGAAAGAATTCCATAAGAATCAGCAACAAGAATAGCCAATTCAGAACAAGCAAAGAAAGCAGGGCATAAAATTAGGTCGAAGTGTTAGGCTTCTTCCAAATGAGGAGCCTGACTGAAGTGCAGAGAGGGTAAGAAAGATGCCCGTGGATATAGCTCAGTGGTACAGTGCCTGTCTAGTGTCTGAGACCAGGTTCTTCCATAGCACTATGTTCCGTGGAGAGAAAGGGAGAGAGAAAGAAGAAAGAAAGGATGGAAGGAAGGAGAGGGGGAGAGAAGGAGGGAAGGAGGGAGGGGAAAGGAGACTTACCCAAGCTCACCCAGCTGGAAACTGCAAAGTATTCCCTCCATTCACATCAGTTTGACTCACGTCTATACCCCTAGCCTGTCCATCAGAGCACCTCCTCTTAAATCCTTTGGTGTTAAGGTCCCTGGGGTACTTGGTAGCACACAGTTCACTGCCTGCCTTACTCCAAAACTTCAGAATCAGTCTCTCATAAAGGCACATTCGGTTCAGTAATCTGATCTTAATAAACAGGCTGGGTTTAGTCCTTCGTTCTGGAAGGGCCCTATCTCTGAAATATTGTGTCTGCCTTGCATAAGAACACACAAAACTTGGCAGGGACTGAGACGCAGACAGTGTCTGTGGGTTTAGGGCCATCATCCTGTGAATTTTATTTGACTGCCACATATGGATATTCTCATGAAATATGTGATTATCACATTATGAAGCTCTGATTGTTTTTTTCCTATCCTGTATGAACCGCCTGGAAGATGAGCTGCAAATTAACACATAATATAATTATAGCTGCTCTCACCCTACTCCAAAGTATTCTTCTTTTCCATCAGACTCGGGTAAGTGACCCTCATTTTATTTCATTTATTACATCCTTTTCTAGTTTTCTAGTCCTGGAACCAAGCAAGACCCCAAATGAGCAAAGCAATCCTAGAGAATAATAAAGTAACTGGAGGGAACACAATTCCAGAATACAAGTTAAACTATAGGGATATGAGGGGAAAAAAAAAAAAAACAGATAACTAGACAGAGCAGAAGACAAGACTCAGAAATAAACCAGTTTTATATCAGCTTGACTTCAATTGGGCAAACAACCACACCAGACTAGCCTCTGAGCAAGCCTGTGATGGTGTGTGTGTGTGTGTGTGTGTGTGTGTTTTGATTTGTTTTCATTGATGGTTGGTGTGATAGGGCCAGTTCACTGTGAACTGTACCACCCCTGGGACAATGATTCTATAAGAAAGCAGGCTGCATAAGTCATGGGGAGCAAGCCAGTAGGCACCACCCTCCACAGCCTCTGCATCAGCTCCTGCCTCCAAGTTCCTGCCCCTTATGAGTTCCTACCCTGACTTCCTGCAGTGATGGACTTGGTGGGAAGCTATGAGATGAAATGAACCCTTCCCTACCTAAGTAGCTTTTGGTTATGGTATTTTGTCACAGTGGAAACCTAACTAAGGCACCCATCTAATTTTTGACAAAGGTGCAGGGGTATAAGACAGCCTATTCGACAAATGGTGCTGGTAAAAACTGGCCATCCACCGACATCCACCTGCAGAATAAAATTAGATTCTTATCTTTCCCTTTGTGCAAAAAAAAAAAAATGAATTCAGAAATACATCAAAGCCCTTAATTTGAAACATGAAATGCTGAAGCTCCTAGACAAAAGCATATGAAATAGACTTCGAGACATCGGGGTCAGCAAACGCCTTCTGAATGGAAAGGATTTCAATAGCGCAGGAACCAACCCTAAGGATCAACACATGGGACAACATGAAATTAAAGTTTCTGCACAGCAAAGAAAAACATCAGGAGAGCACACAGACGGCCCAGGGAATGGTAGAAAAGCTTTGCCAACTACATTTCAGACAATTCGGGATTTATAATTTTTTTTTTTAAAAAAAAGAAATGAGATAGTCAGTGCAAAGGAAATAAAACTGTCAATCAACAAATTTGGTAATTAGTTGAACAGATACCTTTCAAAAGAAGCAGCACAAATGGCCAACAACTTTTTTTTTTTTTTTTTTTTTTTTTTTTTTTTCTAGAAATAATTTCTTTATTATATGTAGAACGCACTCTGTAGACCAGGCTGGCCTCAAACTCAGAAATCCGCCTGCCTCTGCCTCCCGAGTGCTGGGATTAAAGGCGTGCGCCACCACACCCGGCGCCAACAACTATTTTTTAAGTGTGTTCAACGTCCCTAATCCTCAGGTAATCACAAATTAAAACTACTTTGGGACACAGCTTTGCTCCATCAGAATGACTATCATAAAGAAATCTGACAGCAAGCGTTAGGAAGGGTGTGGGGAAAGCAGTTATCTGACTCACTGCACACTCCGTGCAAAAGAATCAGTGCAACCATTATGGAAATCACCTTAGTGGTTCGCCAAAAACTTAAAAACATTTTTTTTTTCAAATGACCCAGCAATTTTCCTCCTGAGCACAGACCCACCGCAGAGACGCTCGCACACGCGGGCTGATTGCTGCTCTATTCGCTAGAGCAAGGAAATGGAGTCAACAAGATGGCCGTCGCAAGGTGAATGAGTAATGAGAATTTGGCCGGCATGTGAAAGGGAATATATTAAGCTGTAAGGAAAACTGAAATCATAACATTTGCAGGAAAATTGATGGACTTAGAATGCATATTGAGGGAGTTCACCCAAACTCAGAAAGAAGATTGTAGCCTATCATATAAACATGTATAGGTGTAAACAGCTCTGAGTGTGGTATAGAATAACACTTAGACAGGAGACGCGGATGACCAATGAAGGCGTGCAGGCAGAGGATTCATGAGTCATGGATGATGATATATAGCTAATTGCTTTTCTGCTTTCAACTCTGTCGTGGTTTTCTTTTTCTGAGGTAGATAAGCGCATAAAAAAATGCAATCATAGTGAAGATAGAAAACCTAATCAGAGTTCCACGGCTTCAGGTGTGCAGCGGCCGTGCCATCCCCAGAGGAGACTGTGTCCCAGTTCTGCTCCCCATCCTCTGACTCTCATGTTCTTTCTATGTCTGAGCCTTGTGGGAGGGCGATGGCACAGATGTCCCAAGGAAGGCTGAGCAGCGGCAGTCACTATTCACATTTGACCACTTGAGATTCTCTGCTCCAACCACTGCTCGCTACTAAAAGAAGCTTCCGATGAAAGTTGAGAGCAGCCTTAATATGTAGGTAAGAAAATAAACATTTAGAGGGCTGGAGAGATGGCTCGGGGGGTTAGGAGCACTGACTACTCTTCCAGAGGTTCTGAGTTCAATTCCCAGCAACCACATGGTAACTCACAACCATCTGTAATGGGATCCAATCCCCTCTTCTGGTGTGTCTGAAGATAGCAACAGTGTACTCATATGCATAAAATAGATAAGTCTTTAAAAGAAGAAGAAGAAGAAAATAAATATTTAGAACACAGTCTGCCTGTCCACATCACAAAACAAAACAATAATAATAGGTTTTCCCATAGAATCTATGACATCCCCTGTCATGGACTTCTGACCAAGCTGACAGTACCAGGCAGGCATGAATTCACTTTGTGATGAGCTCCCCAACTCCCATCGGAAAGTGGTGGGTTATCCCCATGAGAGTAGTCATGACACTATTGTGTCAGTGGACACAAGTTAATTAGCAGGCCAGTATCATAATGTGCGAAGTCCAGCCCTGGGTAAGAGCACTGATAGCTTTTCTCTGAGACTCATCTTTCTAAATAATCACCTTAGAGTCGGGCCTGATGCCACACTCCTCTGATCCCAGCTACTTAGGGGGCTGAGGACAGTTCAAGATCTTCCTGGGCTACAAAATGAGTTCTAGCGAGCCTTGGTAACTGAATGAGACCTTGTCTCAAAACAAAAAAATATTAAAAGGGCTGTGGTAGAACTGAGTGGTAGTGTGATTACCTAGTAAGACATGAGACTCTGAGTTTAACAAAACAAAAACAAAAACAAAAAACTCTTAAGAAGCCAACGGCTTAACCTATGACTGCATTCTTCTACCAGTGAATTTTCATTAAAGTGCTGTAAGAAGTCAAATCCTTTTCTAAAATGAATCATCATGGAAGAATGGCATACATCCATCAGATTGAGGTATGTATAAAACCGGGGCTTCACTCTGCCCTCGTAGCCTCTCAGAGGGTACAAATGGCCTCAAGCCTCTGTTCCCTTTTACTGGCATTGTAAACCTTACTTGCATCTGGCTCTCTCCTGTCATCTCTTCTCCAATGAGGGAAAAAAAAATACTGTGCCTGGTGAAAGAAGGAGGGTGGTTGAGATTAGGACAGCAGTGAAAGAAGAAAGACAGAAAGGAGGGAAGGAGGGAGGGAGAAGGAAAGGATGGAGAAAAGAGGGAGGGAGGAAGAGGGAGGAGGAATGGAGGGATAGAGAAGGGAGGGAAGAGAGATGGAGAAGGGAGGAAAAAGGGAGGGAGAAGGGATGGAGGAGGGAGGGAGAAGGGAGGGAGAAGGGATGGAGGAGGGAGGAGGGGGAGAGGGAAAGGAGGGAGAAGAGAGGGAGGGAAGAAGAAGGAGGAGGAATGGAAGGATGGAGAAGGGAGGGAGGAAAGATGGAGAAGGGAGGAAAAAGGGAGGGAGAAGGGATGGAGGAGGGAGGCATTAATGTATGGACCTATAATTACTGACATGAAAACTTGTTAAGTAAGAAAAGCGAGATTCAGAACTGTAAGTATAGTATTAGCTCATTTTTAAACCATGTGCACAGTAGGTGCAGAAATGTGTGTATTATGTACAGAGAAAGACAGGAAGCAACAAAGAAGCAGAGACAGGAAAGGAAAAATAATCATCATTAAGCATCAAGAGCTGAGCATTTTTGTGAGCTAAAAAAATTATGGCTCCATTTGCTTGCTTGCATTTAATATATCCTAATTTCTCCAACAAGGAATACAACTTTACTAGTGCAAAGGGTTTTTTTAAAAAGGTGGTCAGAAGGAAAACTGAATAGCTGTGGCTAAAGATGGCTCCGGGTAATCGCTCAGTGTTTTCTGTGTTCTTTTAGCAGCAGGCAGTATTATGCCACAGATAGTGGGATGAAGATAATTCAACAGTCTCTGGACTCCACATCTAGAGCTCTGAAAATCGTTAAATTCAGGCTTGGGGGGTGTGATGTTCACTTGGTAAGAGCACCTGTTGTGTAAGCATGAAGGCCTGAGTTCGAATCCTCTGGAACACACATGGAAGTCCACAAGTGCTTATAATCCCAGAGTTGTGGAGCCAAAGACAGCAGGATCATTCGTTGCAGCTCACTGGCTGCCAGCCTGGCTCCAGGTTCCTGAACGTCCCTGTCTCAAGGGGGAAAGGTGGAGTTTGATAGAACAGGACTCCTGATGTCCTTTTCTGTGTATATTGTGTATATTCTGTGTATATTCTATATATATATATTGTGTATATATATATACATATATTGTATATATATACATATATTGTGTGTATATATATTGTGTATATACATATATTGTGTATATATGTATTGTATATATGTGAATATATGTATATTGTATATTTTACATATATATTATATACATATATATGTATTATTGTGTATATGATAAATATATACACAATAATAATAATGGGATAACAAAGCATCAGACTTTGTATTTCTAACATGTATTTTTAACTGGTGAGAAACATGAAAATACATAGAGTATAAAACCATTCTGCACCCCCTTATCTTCTTCTACACCTTTAACAACACCCTTCTGATTCCATGTTTTTATATTGTTTTAAGTTCATTTTACTTGTATGAATGTTTTGCCTGCCTGTATGTATGTGCACCACATGCATAACTGGCGCTGGAAGTCAGAAGATGGCATCTGATCCCCTGGAACTGGAGTTCATGTGGTTGTGAGGTGCCATGTGGGGGCTGGGAACTGAACCTGGGTCCTCCCCAAGAGCGGCAAGTGTCCTTAACCCCTGCGCTGTCTTTCCTCTCGCATCCATTTTTAAATCTAGATTCTGCAAATAAAGAAAGCATGAGATGTCTTTCTGGATCTGGCTTGTCTTTCTTATCATGATGATCTCCAGCTCCACCTACTTTCCAGCAAATAACATAATTCTGTTCTTTACAGCTGAATAAAACTCTAGTGTGTATGCACAGTTTCTTTAACCAGCCGTCTGGTAACAGACATGAAGGGTCACATTTTCTTTAACCACCCATCAGGTGACAGACATGAAGGGTCACACTTTCTTTAACCACCTGTCTGGTGACAGACATGAAGGGTCACACTTTCTTTAACCACCTGTCTGGTGACAGACATGAAGGGGTCACACTTTCTTTAACCACCTGTCTGGTGACAGATATGAAGGGCCACTCCGTGACTGGCTGCTGTGGTAGTGTTGCAGTTGACATGGGTATAAGGCTGCCTCCACAGTGTGCTTCATAAGATTCCTTCAGGAAAATGCTCAGAATTGGTAAGGCTCGGTCATACAGTAGATCTATATTTTGTTTAAGAAAACTCCATTCTGACTTCCATGTGTGTTCTCCAGCTCACAGTTCCACCCACAGTGTAAAGGGACTTCTTTTTCCAGCATCCTTGACAACATTCACTGGCTTTTGTTTTCTTGATGACAGCCATTCTAACCAAAGTATAATGTCATTGCAAAGTTATTTTGATTGGCTAAGAATGTTGAGGGTGTTTTTTCTTTTTCATATATTTTAGAGACATTTGAAAAGTTCAATTGCCCATTTATTAGTTGGATTATTTGTTCTTTTAGCATTTGATTTTTTAGTTATTTACATATGTGGCTATTGACCCCATGTCTGATGAATATCTGACCAGGATATCTACCCATTCTGTAGACTGTCTCTTCAGTCTGGCAATTATTTATTTCACTGTATGGAAGCTTTTGAAATGATCTAATTCCACTTGTCAGTCCTAAATCAGAAAAGCAAATCCATAACAGACTAAAAATACCCTTGTAATAAACCTCCTTACATTTTTTGATAATCGAAATAATCGAAACTTGTAAATATATTTCGTAGCCTAAGACAAAGTTTTTAATTAGCCTTTTGTGCTTACTTCTCACTAATATATTTTCCCCCAAATTCCCTGTACTTATTATTAATTGTGATTAACTCTTTGATTTTGTCTCGATTTTTATTAGTGATATTTAAATGTCTACATGCACATTTTTATGTAACTTTTCTACTTGGGATTCCTGAAAATGCTAAAGATAACATAGTTCAGATGGAAGGGGACAGGTTCAGAGCCCTAACTGCTGAGTGGTGACAATTTTCGTAGTTCACCAAGAAGGTCAAATAGACAGTGAGTCACAGTTGAGAGTTTGTTGCTAACAGGCATGTAGGAGGCACACAACCTTGTTCATTATTCTATTTTGGATCCAATATTAACATGTGTTGGATCATAATGCTTCCTTTACTGTTTCCGCCATTAGCATGGCGCACCCAACGGGAACACTGACCCAACACTAATGAGCTATTCACATGAGAAACAAGAGCAGGGCTCCAGGAGCCAAGGTAAAAGAATTAGAGGCAAAGGGAGAGGTTGGCTCCTGACTTAATTGAATTGCTTTTAAGAGACAGAAACAGATTTTAATTATGTAATCTCTTTGTTTCTCATTTCCTTTAAAATGTAAAGGTCAAATTCCCCTTGCAAATGCCGAGAGCCAGATCCGATATTTATTGTTGGTGATGACTGAGTCGGCTGAAACCAGAAGTGCCCCCATTTAGCCAGATGCAGCAAAGCTTGTTGTACTGTTGTTGCTTCCTCTATGCTCTCATCCAAAGTGCTATTTAGAATAATTAATAACCGGTGTCTTCCTCTTTTCACATCTCATTTCTCTTTCCAAATACCATTCTAGGGCAGGGGATTTCGATCAGTGGAAGAGTGCTTGCCTAGCATGTGTGAAGGTCGGGGTTCCATCCCCAATACCGAAAAAATAATTATTTACATAAATCAATCAAAATACTATTCTAAGAGATGCATCCTGCCTTCTCTGAGAAAGAGAATTGCTTAAATACATGAGGACTTAAAATAAGCAGAAGTCAAGGTAACCTCTACTTTTGCAAGACTTCATTGAACTTAGAGATTGCTGTAAGCTACCCACCCTTCTTGGGCTAGCAAGATGGCTCAGTGGGTAAAGGCACTTGACTCCCAATCTGATGACCTGGGCTCTATCCTCAAGATATACATGGTAGATAAAGAGAGCAAACTCCCAAAATTGCCATCTGACCTCTGAGCATGGATTATGACATATGCGCATGCATGCATGTGCACACAAAATACATAGATAATAAATAGATGCAATTTAACAATGCAATTTTTAAAGCCACTCTTCCCTTGCTCACACCTCATTAAGTTTTTATTTCGGTAAAGGGGAAGAACGTTCCCCTCACACCTGGTTATCAGCCCCTTTACTCCTCTCCCTCCATTCCCCACCTTATCTTCTCTCTCCATCCTTGGAAGCCAGTGAAGACAAGCTCTTTAGCTGCAACCTCCCCAGTTGCATCAGCTCCCCTTTCTTGCTGTTGTATACGGTCCCGTACACACTGTCCTTTCTGGCACTTGAGCACACATTGCTTCATCTTTCATTGACAAGAAAGATAGCCAATGGGCTGCATTTGTTTATACAACAGAACAGGAAAGGTGTGAAGGGGTGGGTGTAGCCAGAGCTCAGATCCCTGACACCAGACTCTCTCCTCCACTTCATGACTCTGTTTTCCTCTCTACAGTTTCTTTCTCATTTGAGCTTCTCCCACCCTCGCCAAAAGCAACTTATAACTACCACCTAGAGACCCCAAGAAGAAATGGGCACCATCCTGAAGAAGATATGGAGATGTGTCCCCTACAGTAGACAAGCCTGAAACATCAAACAGACTCAGTCTTGTCTTGACTTTGTATATTTCTTTTCCTGCTGCCCTAACCTCTATCTAATTAATCAGAAGCCACCTGGGGAATGGCAGTGGCCTAGCAAACCTCTAAAACACAGCTATTCAGAGGGGACAACAGTCACCAGGGGTGTGGGGCATGAACTATTGCAGTCTGGTGACCTTGGAGGCACACAGTTAACTGTCTCCCTCTTAGCAACATCTACAAAACTTGGGCTCATTCACTGCTGTGTACTAATTCTCCTCCGAGACAAAACATTCCATCTTAGAGGGAGGCTTCTTAAGATGCCTGATGTTCTAAACAGGAGTGAGGCATTCCATCTTGAAGGGAAACTTGCTGAAACTCAGGAACTAAACAACTCACTTGCTTTAAAAAGTTCCTGAAACTGAACAGATTCGCAAGGCCTCTCTCTCTCTCCCCTCAACCATATATGAGCAGTTAGGACTTGTAAGAAACACTCTCAGACAAGCTGAGGTGCCTAGAAGAGGCTCAGACCAGATGAGCTACCTAGAAGAGACTAAGACCAGCCAAACTGCCTGGAAGCGAGGCTCTTCAACTTGCCAAACTGACTGTAAACTGTGCTGTGAGCTCCAGGTTCTAGCTTTCCAGCTTACGTGAACTGTCACTCATGCTGGGCTGGACTTTCGGTGATATGGCTGCCTTTAACTTGTTTCTGCTCCATAGATAACCCCAATAGAATTCAGTGGTTCACCAAGTTTGGACTTGCAAAGTATCCTTACCTTGATCTGTCACTGGTTGCCTATCTGAGTAGACCCCTGTTCACATTGGAGAAACAGTGTCATGCAGCACTCACCACCATCCCTGACCTTCCCTGAGCAATATCATGCCTATAGCAGTCTTCTCTTAGCTGTGCTTTGCCACTTAAGGAAAGCCCATAGCCTGAACGTTCCTAACTGTACCTGTTTGTTCTCAGTATCTCCAACTAGGATGTAACAATTAGACATCAATTTTTCTCTCTCTTGCATTCTCTCCCCATTAGCAATATCTGTGGAAGTCTATCAGTAGCCCCAGTGACCCGTGTCTCCCGGGATCTGCAAACTATGCTTTTATCTCATCTACTTGTCCTTTCACCATGGGACCAACTTCAGTGACAGAATGTAGTAGAGATGACACTGTGTGAGTTCCAAGTCTTGGGAAGATCTGGAACTTCTGCATTTGAGCCCATGGGGATTCTGAAGCACTTCAAAGGGACCCCAACCATCCCAGGGTCCAAATATAGTCCAGTCTCTAGAAGACCCAAAAGCCAAATGAGTGACAGCAGTGGCCACTGGTGAATCTACACAACTATCTAGCTATATCCATACTGAAAAACTCTAAGAAAAAAAAAACATGTGAGTGTGAGTGTGTGTGTGTGTGTGTGTGTGTGTACATATATATAGCTTTAAGCCTCTAAACTTTGAGTTTAGTGTACAATAAAAAACAAGCCCCAACAAATACATGACAGTCAAGCAGTGTAAAGGTAGAATATTAAAAATTGTTTTCAAAACAAATCTTTGTGTTCGCAATGCCCATGCCTCATAGACGCTTAGGCGTAACCACCATCTCTAGCTTCACCACATAGAATATGCCGCAGATTCAATGGCCCTGCTTCTATATGCATGTCCGAGTCAGACAATGGATGTACATACCTGGAGTTCTAGACTTGGAAGGTGGAAGAAGGAGGATTGGAGATTAAGTCCAGATTGTCCTCAGCTACACGGTGGATGTTCAGCTGGGCTACATGAGATGCTGTCTTTTAAATAGAAAGGTAGACCAATTGACTGAACGTACAGTTACATCCTGACATACCCAACTGGCTGAATAATTCTGGGTGTGACTACAAATAAGTATCCATTTTTACTAGAGCCTCAATTAATTCTTGTGCACAGCCAAGTTTGAAAATCGCTATGCTAGTCCATGTAAAAATATACTTAATTCAAGTAAACTGACAGTATTTACTTCTCAGAACATATACTGATGGTATATGAACAATGATGCGGATTTTAATTATATGGCTTGTCTATCTTGACATCTTTAGTCCGATAGATGTCATCAACCATACTCTCTAGTGATGACTTGTTTAATAATGTAATATCTAAAAGAATGGGTTCTTAAAACAATAATAATCGTACTAAAACTGGAACCCCTGGTCTATAACATGACAAAAAAAAATATTTAGGTTTTGTTCTTTGAACAGTTGCTAATGTATCTTTACTATAAATTTTAGCAATTATTAGTCATGTATATAACATAGGGAAGTTTCAGTCAGCATCATACCCCATAAACATGGGTGTATGCTATTTAGCCTAGGTGCATAACAAGCTACATGAGCAAGGTTTGTGCAAGCACACTTTAATGTTTCTGCAACTACAGAGTCATATAACAATGCACTTTACAGAACATGGCTCCATCACTGGTGCATAGCTCAGTAAATATACTTTAAATATATTTTAATATATATACTTGCTATATTTTAATATATATACTTGCCTTCATATTTCTGTTCACTAACTAAATATTGTAACATCTAAATCAAACTTATTCTAGTTTAAATCCTCCAAAAATCTCCTTCTACATTTACATAAAAGAGTCTATGGAAAATATATGACAAGAGACCATTGGGATGGTTTACTGGTTAAAGGCACTTGACATCAAGCCTGATGAACTGAATTTCTTCCCTTAATTCCCAAAATCCACATGGTAGAAGGATAGAGTCAGATTCTGCAAGTTGGCCTCCACATGTGCAATGTGACCTGTGTGTGTGCATAGATAGATGATAGATAGATAGATATATAGATAGACAGATAGATAGACAGATAGATAGACAGATAAACAGATAAATAGACAGATGAGAAAGAGATGTAAATTGTGTCTGTGAACAAAGTTACCACACACCCTGAGTGAATTACCCTCCACGGAGTTCCATAAATGGCAAGCTTAAATACGAGAACGGTTTAACAAGGCAATATCAAAATACTATTGATTTATTTCTTCACTTTTACATTGATCTGCATCTTAAAACCCAGACTATGGCAAATAAAAACTGGGTGGATAAAAAAAAAAGTGAGAAATTAGTATCAGAAAGCAAGCCAATCCTCTTAAGTAAGGTAATCAAAGACATAGCTTTTACTTCTTGACAATTAGAGAAACACAAGTGAAGAGGTGCTCTGAAAAACCAAAGCTTGGAAAGATGGAGCTGTAATAGAACAAAGTATCATGACGTGACAGAGAGAGAGAGAGAGAGAGAGAGAGAGAGAGAGAGAGAGAGAGAGAGAGAGTCTAAATAAAGATTAAAGCAAAAGAAAATAAGATCTGTGTTTCAAAACAATAGAAATGTGAACTATGAACTATGAGAACAAAACATGAAACAAGACAAGAGAGAATAAATGTGCAGAAGTCAAAGGGCGTCAGACTGAATGCAAAGTTGTTATTCTAAAGAGATCCACAGAATATAAAGCGACATGGGTAAGATGAAAGGAAACTAAGAGGCGAATGTAGGAAGGGCAGGGACAAAGAAGCAGTGGTGGAAATACAAGTACCAAACGAAGGACATTTGATGCTAAGGCATCACATAAAGGTATGTTTGTGATCGCTGTCCAGTATTAGTAAACATGTTCCTTAGGACCACATTAGCAGTTACTAATGTAAATGCTAACCAGAACTTCTCTGAAATACATAGGAAACGTGTTTTTAAATGCCAGTGTACATTTTCAGTAAATCAGCAGGAGTTAGAGACTGGCACAGCCTCCGTTTTGACAAATCAAGTAGGGAAAAATCTAAGCCAGGACAATGCCGTAAAATAAATGCCTAATAAGACCAATCTAATGGTCATTACCTGGTGCAACTCACATTATGCACCCCACAAACAAAACGGTGCCTCTAGAAATCTTCTAGTAATTTACTTTAGGAAGAAATAAAACTATCAGTAGAAATAATTTGGAAATAACAAAATGAAAACATGTCTTCCAAAAGGATATATCAATGAAGCACTGAAAGAAAATATCCATAAACACTTTAAGTAGTAACAATAAGGTATCAAGATTAATTAGCTGAGCACCTGAAAAAGCAAACACTAAATCAGGTTAAGGGAAAACACAAGAGAAAACTAATGAAAGAAGTGTAGTAAGAGAGCTGAAAAGATTAGAGTTGATAAATAACAACCAACACATGGCTTTCTGAAGAAAAAAAAATGATGACCTTTGATTCTTTAACAATTCCATTCATGCATACAATGCTTTTAGAACATATCCATCCCCTACTACTCCCTCCAACTCCTCCAGACCCCCACACATACTTCAACTTTATGTCCTTTTTTTTTTTTAATATTCTACCAAATACAATTAATGTTATCTGTATGTCATGGGTTCAGAGCCATCTACTAGAGTTTTAGCAATCTTCCGTGGGCCAAAGAAAATTTGCTCTAAAGAAAACTGACTCTCTCTCTCTCTCTCTCTCTCTCTCTCTCTCTCTCTCTCTCTCTCTCTCTCTCCCTCCCTCCCTCCCTCTCCTCCCAGCAGTTCCTCAAAGGGGTGGGACTTCATGAGCTCCTGTTCAATCTATGCTAAGACAGATTGGCTCGACCTTGTGCACATCTTGTGCAGACACTGTGAGATCATGCATGCTGTGCCCTGCCATGTCCAGAAGACACTATTGTGCTGCAGCAGCCCTTTGTGACCAATGGCTCTCACATCCTTTCCAATCCCTCACCACCACACGAGCTTCTATGGGGGGCAGGTATGACACTGACATTCCACTTAGGGCCTAAGGACTCCTCAGTTACTGTATTTCTGCACTTTGACAAATTAGGAGTCCCTGCATAAACTATATTCAACTATTAAAAGAGGCTTCTTTGATAAGGAGTGAGAACCACATGGCCTGTGGTAGAAGGATAAATAGGAGGCAATCTGATGCTGTGTCCACTTAGCAAAAGGGTAGTAGCAGGTTCTCCCCTTACGACCTTTCCAGCCACAGATCCTTGGTCAAGCTTACAATGCCAGGCATGAGCCCCCTTTACAGGATGGGCCTTGATTCATTCAGAAAGCTGTTGGTTGGTTGGTTGGTTACTCCCATAACATGCATTCCACCACTACACTCACGGGCATATCTTGCTAGGCTTGCTAGTACAGTGCACAGGGACCTGAGTTGAGTAAGACTAACTTTTCTCCCGAAACAGCTCACAGGACCTGTCAGAACAATGAAAGTAAAGAAAGGACCTCAATAGTAAAAACCTAAACAAGTGGCAGAATTACAATCATTGGGTGGAAGCAAATACTGCAAAGCCTCACATGGTGAACTCTACCGTGAGAAGGCGGGCAGGGAGAGGAATTGGTGACTGTGATCCTGCTCCAGCCATCTTGGCCATCCCTCCAGTCCTAACCAGCCATCTCCCCTTCTAACGATTTCATAGAACTATCCTCCTTGGGATATACTTTTAGTAACAACTACTTTTCCTGGCTTAAAAAAATAAAAAATTACTTGTCTTAAGGCATTGACTCCATTTTCACTTGAAGTATTGTTCTATTAAATGAAATGAAGTAAAAAAAATATTTTAACCGAAAAATAAGAGATGCATTGATGCAGAATCTTATCAGGAAACAAGAATAGAAAGATAAATGCAAAGAACTAGGCATTCAGGTAGGAAAGTATTTTAAATAAAAGACTGAAACACAGGGCTGGAGGAAATAGTTCAGCAGGTAAAGTGGTTAACCTTGCAAGCACAAGGGTTTGAATTCCATCCCCAGGATGTATCAAAAAAAAGGGGGGGAGAAATAGAAAAAAAAAACTGAGCAGGATGAATTATGTTTACAATTCAAGTTCTGGGGGAATAGAGTATCTTTGGGGTTCACTACCCAGCTGTCCTAGACCACATGGCACATTCCAGGCCAGTAAGAGGAGATGCTCTCTCAAAAAGAAAAAAAGAAAAGGAAAAAGGAAAGAAAGAAAAGAAAAAGAATCTTCACAAATTTACAAAAGAATCTCTTGAAAGGTCTTTACAAAAAAAAAAAAAAATGCTCATTACCCCATGCACATACACCAAATTACTCTGCAACATTCTAGATACTGCTGCCTGGATATGTTAAATTTGTTCCTAGAAAAGTGCTTTGGGTTTTAGGAGAGGTAAAACAAGAGATTAAGGAATTCAAGGTTGTTCTCCAAAAGCAGCAAAGAGAGAGAACAAATGATGTCTGCATGGAGGCAGCAGGTGGGAGCAGGTGGCTCGCTACGCCTTCTCTTGTGTTTTACTATGGCACACTGCAATCTCTGTCCACCAGAGGATCATAGAATGGAAGGCTCCCTGGCTTTTGTCCCCAAACACACTGAAAGCTGGAAAGGCAGCTCAAACTCCACAAGTTGATGTGGATCACTGTGCTGACTCCAGGGCTGTGCCTTTATGTGCACTGCAGGATCTGGGAGTTCTATTTGTGCCCACTCAGGGGACTTCGTGAAAAGGCAGTCACGGAACATTACCTGCAGCACTCATTGATTCATTCCCTTCATTCAAAAACAGAACCATCAGACTTTTAGATGATAAACACTGTGAGAAACCCTAAGTATTAAAGAATTTGGGGTAAAAAAAAAAAAAAAAAAAAAAAGACTTGCTCTTAATAGGAACAGTGAATTTTCAAGGAAAAATAGACACAATGGGAACACAAAAAGGTCATAATGTTGATTATATGTGGGGAGCTATGAAAGCAGGCCGTGGAGATCAGCAAACCTCGCTGAGACGGAATGAACGTGTGGGGCCAGCAAGTCAGCTCAGTAGGAAGAGGCATTTGTCACCAGTTCTGGTAACCTGAGTTCAACCTGAGACTGCACCCTGAACCCCTACACGATGTAAAGAAAAATCCAACTCCCAAAAGTTGTCACCTGATCCCTGCACGTATACACACCTATGTCAGGGGCCAACAAGTAAAACTAGAAGATGGTCTTCCTGAGATGGCCCGCCTTAGATGATGGTAGGCAAGGCCCAGGAAAATCCATTTTCAGAAAGATTCCTGCTATTAATCTGTTTTCCTGTACATATATATATATATATATATATATACCAATCACTAGGCATTAGCTCTCTCCTTTTGAGCAGATCTCTGCAGAACAGAGATGTACTGTCTTGTAGTGATGCTATATAGACAAATAGATGATGTCTTCATCCTTAATGATGATCCTATAAGAAGACCTAAAATTATATTATTAAGTTCTTTTATAATACATTGCGATTAAATCCTTTCTGGTAGTCAAAACTGCAATGAGAACTCTGCCAGTCTTTAACGTCAGAGTCTATTGCTTCTGAGATAGCAAGCAGGCATCTACTACTCCGAGCACATTCCGAGAGGTTGTAAAACCATTAAACAGAGGTCATAAAAAGAGAACTAACAATTTACTGAAGGTGCTAGGACAGAAGATAAAATACTAAGTTTATCTACACAAAACTTCACTAATACCTTGGTTATGGTTTTTAACTCTTCATGAACCTACAGAGCTGGCGACAGGTGTCTGATCATCTATTCTAAAAGAGGTACGTGTGCTGAGGACAGAGAAAAGAGAGCATGCTCCTTATCGTTTGTTTCCTCACCGGATGCCCTTAAGTGCTTATCCCCCTTTTTTATTTGACCCCTCATCCTCCTTTTCTTACAAGTTCTTTTCCCCTTCTTTCTTAGATAGCTTTCATAGGAAACATTTTAGAATCTAGAAATAAACGCTAAAATCACCTTTCAAAGCGTCCCTTTTTCTTCCTGTGACTTTGACTAGCTGCAGGCTGTAAATTAGAGTTTCCCGGTTACTGCAGAAATAGAACAAAGGCTACACTACTTAATCCCCAGTGGCTTTTAATCCTCAGGGGAGCATGAAAGTTTTTAGAAAATTTAGAAGCTATCAACAAACATTTAGTATCGTTAGAGAGCTAGCCCCATCCGTCTTTAAAGCCACACCTGAGTCAGACTCTGTGTCTCATTTCAACCTGCTCCAGGCCGGGATGCTCTCGGCACACCTGTATACCGAGACATACAAAATAAGCAAGGAAAACGTAAAAAACAACAAATGTTTTTAAGAATGAGTGTGTTCAAGGGAAAACAGTGGCACTTGTATCTCAGGTGTAACCAACTGCTGTCTAGTTAAGACCCACTCAACAAGAAGGAATTGATACCTGTTACTGTAGATGTAGCCTGTTACCCATAGCTAGAGAGGTCATAGGCTCAAGAGGAGAACATAATTCTGCCAGTTTCCTAATCTAATGTCTGTTTCCTAAATACCTATCCTTATACCCACATCAGTGTAGCTCTCACCCGCCCCCATCATAGACGCTTCTGTTGCAATATTTGGAGGCTGTTGCAGAGATCCACAGCTGGTCAAATACAAAGAACAAGTGATTGCCTGTGTCCAGCTCCAATCAATACATCTGCAATTAAACCTACACCTGAAGCTCAGGGAAAATCACAGAACAGAGGGAGAAAAGATTGTTAAGATCCTGAGGTTCAGGATGCTTGTGGGTAAAGTAGATAAATCACACCCTCTAGACACAGAAGAGAAAATGCAGGAGCTACAAGAAAATTTAAAATCAACACACTGGACCTGGGGTGACAGTGAGCAGCCATATTGGACAAAGTTATAGATCAGGAAAGTTATGAAGGCCAACAGCTAGTGAAAGGACCTGGTCACCAGGACATTTGAGCTGATGTCTCCTGGGATGTGATTGAGAGAAAATCCCTAAAGTATAGGGTGTCAGGTAATGGCAGTCAGCCAGAGGGCAAATGCAATGGCCTCCTAGGCAGAAGCTGCAGATGATCAACACAAGCAACAGGAATCTTGGTTACTGTCAGGCAAAAGAGGAAGGGAAGAGCACATGTTCTCAGGCAAGCGCCCTGCTGACAACTCAGGTCATTCACAGAGGATGATATGGTACCTACCTCAAAACACTGCTTAGCACATGGACCGCTGCTCTCTGTGGGCAGTGAGTGTTCCCTTCACCTTGTCAGTCACTGCTAAAGACATTATCAGTTTGCCCTTCGTAGCGCATCTCTGTGACACTATTGTCCACAGTGTAATCTGTGGGCATTACTGTTTGCCAGTCGTGAAACTGTTCTCAAGCCTTTATTTCCTTCTCTGTAAAAGGCAGGAGACAATGTAGTGTGGCTCACACAAAATAAAGACTCTGAACAAGGCCTCCTGTGACCACGAGGACAGACAGGATTAAAGGGCCTTTATTACATACCAGGCAGGGCTCCACTCTGCCATTCAACTCTCACACTTCTATGTAAACCTGGGCTTTCCCCCATCATACCTGTACCAGAGACATTAACAATGTCTTAGTGTAAAATACTTAGTAGGTGTGACATATAAGAATTGTGAACCTATAAACTTGATTGAATATGGTAAATGAAGATAATAACTACTAGAGCAGAAGAGAAATTTCTGATCCCAGAACTACCAAGAAAAACCTGATCATAATAATAATACAGATGTGGTCTACTCCTGTTGGAATTAGCTCTTTATCTTTTAAATATCCTGCATATACATTGAAATGCATAACCACCAATACTCTAGAACAGTTGTTACATTTATTATTGCTTTTGAAAATAATCACTAAATAGCATGGCCAGTTCACATAATGTGGAGAGAGAAAGGGAGAGAAGTGTGGAGGAGGGTAGAGAGGACGTTCCATGGTAAAGAACCAAGTTTCTTCAACAACAACAAAAAAAAAGAACCCCAAATGGGGAAGGGGGTACTGTGTCTGTGTTCTTTTTCTTTTAGTAACAGGTTTTTCTACTTAGCACATTTGTCTTGGTAAAGGTCATTTCTTAAATGGTGTTTAGATGGTTGAACAATTGAAATGGCCTCCCACACCTGAGGCATTTATTATTTTCTTGCTGACAAGGCCGGCCTCAGATGGAGGAATCAATTCTTCATTACTGAAAAAGAAAAACAAACCAAAAAAAAAAAAACATTGACTTTCAAAATTCAGACAATTTTCAGGGCGATTCTGGTTTTGTTTAACAATTATAAGCAAGACTGAGAAGTTTCCATTATCATTCAGGCCTGGTAATATCTTTTTAAGATTTATTCTTTTATTTTATGTATATGAGTATTCTGCCTGCGCGTATGTATGTGCACTTCATGTGTGCCCAGTGCCTGCAGATGCTAGAAGGGGCACTGGATCCCCTTGAACTGGAATTACAGTTTTTAGCTGCTGTGTGGATGCTCGGAATTGAAGCCAGGTCTCCTGCAAGAGAAGCAAACATTCTTAAGTACAAAGGCATCTCTCCAGGCTTCTGGCAATACAACTTTAAAACACTAAGGACTGAAGATGTAGGTCAGTTGGTAAAGTGTTTACCTAGCATGTGTAAAGTACTGGGTTCAGTTTCTAGCCCTCCATAAACCCACTGCAGTCACACACATGCACACACAAACCTGTCATCCCAACACTTTGGAAGTCAAGGTTGGTGAATCAGAAATTCAAAGTTATCCTTAGCAACGTAGTGAATTGAGGCCATTCCAGACTACTTGAGACCTTGTCTTTAGAAAACAATTCTGGGGTCTAGAGAGTTCAGCAGTTTAGAGCATTTGCTGCTCTTGTAGAAGACCTGGATTCAGTGCTCAGAACCCTACATAGGATGGCTCACAATCACCTGTGACTCCCAGCTCTGCTGGATCTCACGATGCTAGCCTGTGTGGGCACTGTCAGTCGGGTACATAACATACACATGAATATGATTAATAATAAAATAAATCCTTTTGAAAAGGTCTCTATATAAACTGTTATCCAAACTAGATCCAGCCAATACTTAGAAACTGCTGATTGGAAAAAAGCTAAGATTCTCAGTATTTACCTAAGTTGCATATCTGTACAGAGGACCTCCACTCACATGGTAAGTGATTGGTGCAAGCATGGGAACTGGGCAGGAGGCAACTTTGAAGGATAAAATTGACCACTAAATGTAACTTTCAGACATAAAAGTCATAACATGATAGTCTCCCCACAGTGGCTAGCTTTTGCTGGAGAGTAGCCTCATATCTTGAATGTATATTCAGGCTGTAAAGAAAATGGAAATGTAGCCAATGTGTGAGACATTCTATGTAAAGATGTTGGTCAAACTTGTGGTCACATCTAGAGATGCAAAAATGATGTGACCCTCTCACAGACTTCCACGGGCTCACAATCGCCACTTTTAAATGAGTTGAGTCACAGAGAAAATTAAAAGCTTTATGTATTTACCGTTTTCCTGTGGGAACATAGACTTTGAAAGCTTTTCACTTAGGATGGAGCACTAAAGTGTTTTCCCATTATGTACCCTTTCAGGAAATTGTATTTTACTTTGAGTCCAATTATTTCACACAGAAACAGATATTAGCTTTCAAAAATCAAAGATTAGCAAAGCATGAATGTTGGTGGGGGAAAATCACAAAAAGTATTAGGAAAAAAAAGTCAAAATTTAAAGTATGAAGAGTCAGTAGTTTCCTGTTGTGTGGTAGCTACTGCCCCCTGATGGAGTAAAGGTGCTAGTGCAGCCAAACGGCTTTTGCTGCTCAGTGGACATGTCATTCTGAAGTGTTATTCCGTTTACTTTCAATGTATTTTTTTCTTATTTCATTTCTCTAGTAATTGCATCTCTTCTTTGCTGGATGTTTCATAAGGAACCAGAGTGAATTTAAATGTTCCCTCAACCCAAGAGCTATGGGAGCAATTCTACAAATCAGTGGACGACACAACCCAGAGAAACATAATGACACATCCATCTCCCGACAGAACAAAAACACGCAGAATAATCTGCATCTCTTGATGAAGTTCTGTCCTCAACCCCGCTAAAGTTTAACAATAAAGAATGCTTGGCTAGAAATAAAACTGCCTTGCTAATTTTGTGAAATCAGAAGATTCAAAAATAAAGGACAAACTCTAAGGCCTGAGTCACCTTAGCTCAAGGAAAAAAAAAATCTTCCACTGATTATTTGAAATGAGATCATGATTTTCCTCCCAGAGAGTTTTGAGGAGGACAAATGATTAAATGCCGTATGCCTCTCTCCCTGCAGATATATGGCTGGTAGGTTATTTCTATTTCTAACTTTCTCGACTCATCAGCAACTGGTATTTTTAGCACAGGGCTCTGCTCTATAAACCATTTCACCTCGGGTTTGTCAGCTCTTGTATCACCTACATACATGGCATAGAAGATGCCCGAATGCTAGCATCTCTGAGTTGACATTTACCAGGGTTATGCAAGGCAGGGTAGTGTTATAGGAGAATGTAAACTCCAAGGAAGGGCTCTCCTCACTAAACACCATTCTTTCCCATGGCTGCAGTCTACAAAGGATACCTCACCACAGAACAAAGCCGAGGGGCAGAAACCCTCAAAACATGACAGACCACAGGATGTTATAACCTCAAGTCACTATTTTCAATAGGAGCAGACAGGGGCCCTTCCAAAGCAGCTTGAAGACAAGCATAGGTTTTCTAATGGTTTATTACACAGATATTGTGTGGTACCATACATGTCTATGTGCATGCACATCCATGTGCATGCACATGAGTGTGGAGGCTCAAGGTTGACAATAGATATCTTAGTTGACGATTCTCCACTGTGTGTGTGTGTGTGTGTGTGTGTGTGTGTGTGTGTGCGTTTCCTCTTTATGGGCTTCAAGCTGTTTACCTGTGTTTCTTGTATTTCTTTTTATTAGATATTTTCTTCATTTAGATTTCAAATACTACCCCCAAAGCCCCCATACCCTCCCCCCCGCCCTGCTCCCCAACCCACCCACTCCCGACTTATATAATGAGGCAGCGTCTCTTGCTGAACCTCAACATTGCTGATCCGCAGAGTCTAGCTATTTAGCTTGTTCCGTAGCTTCTGTGCCTCTGCCTTCTGAGTACTGGGAGCCAGCTTTTATAGGATCCTTGCACTTGCGTGGCAAGTGTTCTTACCACAGCCGAAGCACAGATTTTCATTAGAATTAGTTGATATTCAATTCTTGTCATTGTACACATGACTGAGAAATCATACTATATTCCACAAATATGTGCAATCATCGCATGTCTATGTCTAGAAAAAACAGCTCTTAAGATTGGAGGTGGACAATTTATAAGCTAAAATCAGTGAGTAAGAATAAAAATATTTGGGTTGGCAAGGTGGCCCAGTGGGTAAGAGCACTAATTGCTCCTCCGAAGGTCCTGAGTTCAAATCCCAACAACCACATGTTGGCTCACAACCATCCATAATGAGATCTGATGCCTTCTTCTGGTATGTCAGAAGTCAACTACAGTGTACTTATGTATAATAATAAATAAATCTTTGGGCTGGAGCGAGCAGGGACTGATCGAGGGAAGTTGACCAGAGCAAGTAGGGCCGACCAGAGCAAGCAGAGGTCCTAAAAATTCAATTTCCAGCAACCAGGTGAAGGCTCACAACCATCTGTACAGCTGCAGTTGTACTCACATACATAAAATAAATAAATAAATCTTTAAAATGAAAAAAAGAATAAAAATATTTTTTAAAAGTTGTATGCTCAAAAAAGAAAAAAAAGAAAAAGAAAAAAAAAAGGCGGGCGTGGTGGTGCA
>NC_034596.1:55601078-55604499 GCF_900095145.1 Mus pahari
CAAAAAAAAAAAAAAAAAGAATGTTGGCACACAAGCTCCAACACACTCACACACACTGCTCAGGGTCAGGAGGCAGAGGCAGGCAGGTCTCTTCAAATTTAAGTGATTAATTATTTGGCCCTTGTTTATTCGCTGTGCTGGTCACAAAGGTCTGTGTTCAATCATGTGTATTTCCCATGACTGATAAAGACCATCTGTGGTTGGGAAGTCAGATGACTCCGAAGGTAAAGATGCTTGCCACCCAGCCTAATAATCTAAGCTTAATCCCTGGAACCCACGGGGTAGGAGGAAATCATTAGATCCCACAAGTTGTCCTCCGGTCTCCACACTTAGCTGTGCACACAAACAAATAAATAAAGGTAACTTAAAATTTTAAAGTCCTAGTTTATTCAGAAAGCTGTAAATATTAATTCTGCTGGATATTGTTAAATGAGATACCTCAACTGTGTGAAATTTACCTTTTCTGAGCAAACGGATACGATGAGAAAGCATCTCCCGGAACTCTGCCCAATACTGCCACAATATTTCACGTGTGGCTCGGCTGGGGAATATTGACTCCCTATTCGTTCCAATGCAGTCAGGCCAGAGGGTAAATCATTAGTCACCGGGACCTTTGTTGCACAGGTGAGTTTAATTTATCTCAAATAATGAGTAGTTACTTCAACCGTGAACACATTTAGGAGCGACGGTAAGAGTGACCTACAGCTATGCTTCAAGATTTAGCACAATCTGGGAACCATTTTGCAGCCACTGCTCAATGTCCCACCATCAATTCGCTGCTTCTAGATGGTGTTTCTCCTCTGTCTCCACGCCTTCTTCTCATTACAGAATGCCTAGTGACTTCTGAATTCTCCTCTTTAGCCCCTTCTATAATATAGCTGCTCATTAACCATCATTATCCTTAGGTTTTCAAACTTTTCCATACTAAGCCATGACATAGATCAACAGCCAGTGGGTAGCATAGAAAACTGGGTCACATCCCTTGGCTTGAGGGAGAGACTGACATTGGTTGCTTAGCTCAGCAGAGCAGCAAATGAGAGAAAGGGAAAACAGCCACTGATGGTCTAATCTCCTGTGCTGAGGATTTGGATATTTTACTCTGGATAGGTAATTATTTATTAACAGGTTTTATTATAGGAATAGATCTGAATATGACATACATTAGCTGCTTCATTCAAATATATTTTGAATAACTCAAACATATTTTGTAATTACCTTCTTGACAAAAGTTAGCTTTGCATGTGTTTTAACATATCTCCGTTTGACAGTCACCACTTTAATAATCTAACCATAAGAAATGCATCAACTTGAGCATCATGGCACACACATTTAGTCCCAGCACTCAGGAGGCAGAAGCTTTGTAAGTTTAAGGCCAGCCTGGTCTACATGGTGAGCTCCAAGACAGTCAAGGCTACATAAGGAGACCCTGTCTCAAAAAAGAAGTGAAAGAAAAAAAGGAAGGGAGGAAGGATGGAAGGAAGGAAGGAAGGGAGGGAGGGAGGGAGGGAGGGAGGGAGGGAAGGAAATGCATCACTTCACAAAGCTACTATTTTGTGGACAACCTTGCAGAGGGGTGGAGATTTTCCAATCCAGATTCATCCTTCAGTGTTACAGACAGTGAATAATATGGAGTTAGCCCCGAAAGGTGCTGATGGAGAAGCCGATGTAGCTGTCACCAGACAAGCTGAGCAAGCTTAGCAGTTGTGCTCACCTTTCTTGCCAAAGAACCTGAAGTAATAAAGCAATAGATCCCTGACAGCATGCTAGACTGTAGACTCCAAGTGGGAGCTAACCATCAGCCTCCTTTACTGTGAGCACGTGTGGTGTGAGCGTGGTGCTCAGTAAATAAATGGATTGGAAATGACCCCTTTTAAACAGAGAAGCACTGCACACCCAACATAAAGCAGAAGTCTCTGGTCAGCTCACAGGGACTGTATGAACTCATAGCTCACACTAAAATATAAGTGAAACATGGCTAGAGAGAGCCATGCCTATGCGCCCTGTAATAGTTAACTAACCAGTTTCTAAGCATACCCAAGTAGGAGCATTTCATAGCACATGGTGTTATTCTTCTACCCAGCCCTAATAAGTGAGACCTTTTTTTTTTTTTGGTTTTTCGAGACAGGATTTCTCTGTGTAGCCCTGGCTGTCCTGGAACTCACTTTGTAGACCAGGCTGGCCTCAAACTCAGAAATCCACCTGCCTCTGCCTCCCAAGTGCTGGGATTAAAGGTGTGCAGCCACCACGCCTGGCAACCTTTCTTAATTAAAACAAGTTTCTTTCTTAATTAAAAATAACTATTAATTGAGACATTTCAAACTTTATTACAGAGGATCTTATTTTCTCAACATCCCTCTTAAAATACAGAACATAATTCTGGGTGTGATAACCCTGGATTCAATGAAAACATTCTCTTCCGTTAAATGATATTGTACTACCATTAATATTTCAGCAACCTAATAGCTTTTTTAATAGAAATACTTCCCTGCTGAAAAATATATATTTGATAAATCAGCAGGCTTAATGTTCTCATTAAAAATAGAGTTTTAGAATTAAACATCGAAAGAGCCCATTTGTGACAGCATAATCCATGCCCAAAGGAGGAAGACCGTGCCTGACACTTTGCTCCCTGCTTACCTTGTTATTCCTAATAAATAATTAAAGGACCATATGCAACTCATCCCATTGCATAACTCACTCAGTTCCATGCCTGTGCTCCCCAAGTCTGCGACTCAAGATGCTACATTACCCACTGTTGGTCTTCCTGGGAAAGTCCTGAGCCAGCCAAGACACCACAGTGGCAGCGCTGATAGAACTGCAGACTCTGACAGCATGGGAGGCAGTATTACACACACACACACACACACACACACACACACACACACTCAGTGTTTCTATGCACGTTCAAGCTGAAGCTGCAGCATTGAGCTGGGTGCTTGTTTCTGTTGAATTTTACCTCTTCACAAATGTTCCCAAACCTATCAGTGTCACACGAGGATTTCACAAAGATTAATTTTTAAATCTCTAGAGATTACGCTATTTTTAAATTGCCTTGAAGAAATTTGGAGGTTCTTAGTAGAAGTGTCACTTTGAAGTGGCATCTTTACTCATAAGTAATTTCTACTCATAATTAATCTACAGATTTGTTGTTCTTTTGTAGGATATATGGGTATGAGTGTGCTGTTTTCATGCACACCATAAGAGGAAATCAGATTCCATTACAGATAATTGTGAGTCACCATGCGGTTGCTGGGAATTGAACTCAGGACCTCTGGAAGAGCAGCCATCTATCTCTCCAGCCCCAGATTTCTTCTTAAGAAAAGGTTCAGGGGGCTGGTGAGATGGCTCAGTGGGTAAGAGCACCCGACTGCTCTTCTGAAGGTCCAGAGTTCAAATCCCAGCAACCACATGGTGGCTCACA
>NC_034596.1:55604709-55610784 GCF_900095145.1 Mus pahari
AAAGAAAGAAAGAAAGAAAGAAAGAAAGAAAGAAAGAAAGAAAGAAAGAAAGAAAGAAAGAAAGAAAGAAAGAAAGAAAGAAAGAAAGAAAGAAAATAGGTTCACCGGGCAGTGGTGGTACACACCTTTAATCCCTGCACTTCGGAGGCAGTAGCAGGTGAATTTCTGAGTTCAAGGCCAGCCTGGTCTACAGAGTGAGTTCCAGGACAGCCAGGACTACACAGAGAAACCCAGTCTTGAAAAAACAAAAAAAGAAAGAAAAAAGAAAAGGTTCAAATCCCTGTGGTAATTTACTTTAATGGGTTTCTTGATTTATCTGAAACAAAATGTGGTCCCCAAAACAGGTTAAATATATATGTAGAAGCAGTGTGTGGATGTGTCCCCCAAAAGGCCAATGAACACAGAAAACAACTGTGGTACTAGAGAGATGGCTCAGTGGTTATACTTGCTGCTCTTGCAGGTGACATGGGTTCAGTTCCCAGTACCCACACACACTGGGTGGCTCACAATCATGCATAAATTCCATGAACTCATAGGTGTGCACTCATATGCATAAATCTTTGTTTAAGGCCATGCAGAATTTAATCCCAGCACTTGGAAGACAGAGGCGGCAGGAACTCTGGTTACATAGAAAGTTCCAGGACAGCTGGGCTATATAGAAAGACCTGCTATCAAAAAGAAAAAAAAAAAAAAAAGAGGGAGGAGGAGGAGGAGGAAGGAGGAAGAGAGAAGACAAGACAGGAAAAAAAAGCAGGGGTTTCCCCAGCACATCAGTCCACACTCCCACAGGTACTGATTGATCCCTAAGACCAGGCTTAACAACATCCCCTTCTCTGCCAAAATACCCAGGTTACTGCAGTCAGGAGAGGGTTGGCCAGTTCTGTGAGCAGTGGGGCCGACTCAAAACATTTCTGCAGACTAATCAACAGCTGAACTGGGGTCCCTAAGTTCCTTAAAAAACAATTATTTGAAAGTGCCAGGTGTCTTCATAGGTCAACAGTCACAGTCACTGAGGAATGTCTTGGTTTTGTTGACAAAATCTAAAGATTGTAAAGCCCTGTTTGAAGGTCTCTGGAGTATACAATATTGGAATCCTACCCAATGCATTGTTTTCTGGTCTAAAAGTATAGGCTGCCCACCACAGTTGGCAACTTGGTGTCTTATTTTGTATTAGGCTGGAAAAAACATAACAACCACCTTTGCAGTTGACACAGGTGTTCAACAGTAAACAGGGCAGGTAAGCTCTTTGGAAGATGACTACATTGTATCAATTTTTATAAAGTCAAGTGATATTTGCTAGAAACTGAGAAAAGATCACCTGTAATGCTATTGTCACCACTGTGACAGGCTAAAAGTTACCTTTTGCATCTTCATAAAACACTCTAAAAGCTTGTTTTGTTAACTTACCACACTTTTCCTTCGCTATTTCTTTCATCTTGATAAACATAACATTGGCCCTCTATTTTCCTCTTCTGGTTTGGAAGTTATGTCCAATTTTGGGCCTACCTTCTTCATTCTTTTTGTCTATGTTTGCATTAGCTTCTTTGCCCATTGCTGTGACCAAGACACCTGACAAAAGCAACTTAAGGTCAGGTGGACTGATTGTGGCTCATGGCTTGGAGAAGCAGTGCTTCACAGGCTGGGAAGGCCCTGTGGAAGCCGCTCTCAGATTTGGCTGTGGGGATGTAAGATTGTTTGTTCACATCTGCAGATCAGAAAGCAGCCGAAAGGGATGCCAAGCTTCCTCTCTCCCCACATCCAGTTGGGCCTTGCCTCCTACTTGGTCCTTGCTGGAGACAGCCTTGTGAATATGCCCAAGGGTGTCCCCTTTGTGGTTCTATTTAGCCAAACTGGCAGTGAATATTAACCATCACAATACTAAAATTATTACTAGTTGTTGGAGTGGAGATGATGCAGAAATAAAAATTTAAAGGCACAGAAAGAGGAAGAATGAGTTGACTTTTAAAAGTTAGATGGTTAAAACAGGTACAAAAGATAATGAAGTGTGCTGTTCTAGTCAGGATGACGTTCTGGCTGTAATCTGGTTTTGCTGCCTCTGACAGTGTCATGACCAAGGCAGAAGGATAGGAAACATTTGGAAGTAAACAATGAAAAGACAGCATCTGGCCAGCAAGCTGTTATGGTTGTGACATAAAGCACTATATAGGATGGAGCGAACACTATCCAACTGTAAATTTATGATGTTAGGGAAACACAGTAAAACCAAAGGACACATGGCAAGGCATAATAATGTAAGCAGGAAATGTGAGTGAGACAGACGCGACCAAGTACAAGAACGCACACGTGCAGAAGACGGCAGACGTGGAGGATGGAGACCAAAGATTCCAAAAGTAGGAAGGAGAACAAACAGGAATAAGGAGCAAAGGATATGTGCAACAATGCCATAATGAAGCACTTGACTTTGTCTACTAACTTAACACAAACTTCACACACACACACACACACACACACACAAACATACAGAGTACTGTTGAACCAGAAGTCTGAAATCCTGCTATTAGTGGCAAAAATACATAGAACTAGAGGTCACTGTGTTAAGTAAACCAAACACAGAAAAAAAAAAAATATGCTCTTCCATATGTGAAAACTTTTAAAGTTAGCCAGGCATGACAGAACATCCCTTTAATCCCAGCACTCAAGGAGCAGAGGATCTTGGATCTCTGAGTTCAAGGCCAGCCTGGTCTACAGAACAAGTTCCAGGATAGCCAGGGCTAGACAGAGAAACCCTGTCTCAAAAAAAAAAAAAAAAAAAAAAAGTTACTTTCAAAATAGAACCATGGTTGTAGAGGTTAGTGGTTGCAGGTCCCAGAATGCAGATCAAAGTTCTAGATTGTAGAGCAGCTGTGCTTTAAAAGAACCATCCACGCATTTTGTAAGAACTAGCAGGAGCTCAAAAGTTAATACAAAAAAAAAAAAAAAGGAGATGTTGATAACCCTGACCATTGCATGTTGCTTGCATGTATTGAATCACTCACTGTGCACCTAGGTGTGTATAATTATCTCTACTAAAAGGAAATATATATATATATATATATATATACACACATATGGTTTTGTTACTAACACAGATTCCAAATATCACACCTAAAGTTAACACTTAGATCAAATTCGATGCTCGACTCCACACGACTTTGTCAATCATGTACCTTGCACCATTTCCTAGGTAAGGGCTGGGGTCTGGTGACCATTACATAAGATGACTAGGATGAAATGTCTGGACCTTGTTGTAAGGGCAAAGAGAAACAGCACGGTCCAATTTGTGTTTTAGAAACAGCGTTCTTGGCCATCAAGATGTCTCTGTGAATAAAATCACTTAATACAAAAGTCAACAACCTTCACTGAATCCCACAACCCAGGTAAAAAGCTGAATGCAGTAGCACAGGTCTACAATCCCAGCACTCCTCCAGAGGGAGGCAAGGTGGGGGAGGCAGAGAATCATCTGGAGGCTCAGAAGGCCAACTACCCAGGAGTAGCATCATGGCAGAAACTCAAGAGACTGTGCCCTGGGGTACAAGGTGAAAACTGACTTTCAAAGGTCACCCTCAGACCCTACAGGTGGGTGCATGGTGGCACTCATACATCGGAATTCATATCTATGTGACACCCACACACTTGCTTTCACACTAAAGTAGTATAGTAAGCACTGAAAACTAGGAAGAAGGGATAGAGAGGAAAGTTATATAACAGCTACCAAAGTATAACTGAACAAAGATCCAGTGTTCTTTAGCACAGTTGACTGATGGCAGTTTACAACAATTTATTGCATATTTTTATAAGAATTAAGAAAGAAAAGTCTGAAGGTTTCCAACACAAAGCGATGTTGTTTAGAAGAAATGAAAACACTAATTAAAGTAATCTGACCATTTCTATGCACAGGTATTGAATTATCACACTGTACTCATACATTTGTACAGCTATGTGCCAATCAAAACATTTAGGTCCAGTGTGGTGGTGCACGCCTTTAATCCCACCACCAGGGAGAGAGAAGTATGCAGATCTCTGAGTTTGAGGTCACCCTGGTCTACTAATGAACTCCAGGATAGCCAGAGTAACATAATGAAGTCCTGGCAAAAAAAAAAACAAAAACAAAAAAACAAACAAACAAAAAAAGCGCTCTAATTTTATATGACGTTTCCCAGGCTTTTACTAGATTTTAAAATAACTAAGAAAACAGAGAAAGGTATATTTTATTGGCATTTCGGCCTAGCACAGTTCAATTCAAATAAAACAGAACAAAGCAATTTATTTAGACAGTTGAGTATAACAATTTAAGTTTCTGCTTTGCCGTCGTCTGATTGTGTTCATGCGTCTGCAGTCCCCACTGCTGCGCCCACCAGAGCACTGCTCACATATGCAGCACTTGATACATACATTTCATTGTCAGACTTATCTGCCTCAGCAATGTAAACATTTGCTACAAGTAAACTTTAAAAGGTAAAAGTGAATGATACTAATCAATAAATCAAACAGAACTATCTTCACATGACATAATTAAACATTATATTAATACTGTCTCAGTAAGAACCACAAATTAATAAATTCACAAAGAAACAGAAACAAAGAGTGAAGTGAAAGCTCCTAGAATAGTGTTAAAATACTGAAGAACACAATGGAAAATTATCTAAGAAGGGGAACAATAAATGATAAAACAAAAACAAAATATGGCTAGTAGCTATACGAGTCTTTTACTGCAAAGAATTTCTTTAATCAATGTGGCAACTTCCTTCCTTTAAAAATTTACTCTAGTGAGTAACTTGAGCTGGGTTCTCAGTGGGAATTTCACATTTAATGCCTGCTGTGGGGTTATTACCTCACTCAAATTTTTTAGCTCTAAATAATTTTTTAAAATAACCAAAAATATTAAATTACCTTCACAAAAATTACTACTATAAAGTCAAATAATTCCTAAATAAGCCATAAAATAAATCCAATTTAACAAAATATAGAATGGCGTATACAATGTATGCTAAAAAGAAAAACAAAATTACTTCACAAAAAAGCAAACTAACCATATATCATCACTATTGATTTGTTCCTTTCTGGCTCTTATTAAATAATCCCTAACAGCTCAGGGGGGATGCCCCGTGCCACTCTAATGCTGTTTGCAGTACACAAATTAGTGGTAACTGTAATACAAAGCAAACCATTCTAACTCATTAAACATAATTAAATCATAAAAGACTTCAAAGTTACAAAACCAGTTATAATACTGTATCAGGCAAAACAAACTTGTTCTCATTGCTCTCATTGTATATTTCAGCTTAATCTACAACCATCAACATTTTTCCATGTCACCTCACACCAAACTGACAGAAAACAGGTTTAGAGAAAGACCTCTGTTGCTTCCACAGATAAATGAAAAAAGCAGAAGAAAGTGAAGTAGTAACGCCGGCTGAGTGTCTGGCGCGTCTGGCGTATCAGGCAGCACTTGACACCGCAAGTCTCTTCAAATGGTCCATGAACACTTGTAAGCTAACGTCGTCTGTGAGAATTGGTGCTCCCGACTCCTGGAGGGAAAGGAGAAGGGTTTGTAATTAGAGCACAGGTGTTACTGAAGACGTCCAGGCACGTCTCAAAACAGACAAAGAAATCCTTTTAAACAGAGTAATGGCCACCATAAAGATCCTAGTTCCCAAGAGCGAAACCTATCTAAATTCCTAGGATTTCCTGAGTAACAGAACTGTCTTTGTTGTATAGGGACTGCTCCCAAACGTTAAAATTTCTGCTAGCAAATGAACTATCTCAGGCTGGGGCAAGTTACCAGAAAGACCACCAGTGTGACAGAGTGAATGGTTAGGGCTCTCAGATGGCCTGGTGAGCCTTCACTGCTGGTAGAAACTTGGCCAGCCACCACAGAAATCATTACAGATGCTTCAAACACACTGCTTAATGTTTTCAGTTATGTGTAAACCAATGAAAATGTTAAATATTCATTCAAAAAAAAAAAAAAGGAAGAGCAGAGCTGCCTGACCTATGATCCAGTGTCCCACTCCTGAGGTGGTTTTTGTTTTGTTTTGTTTTGTTTTGTTTGTTTGTTTGTTTGTTTGTTTGTTT
>NC_034596.1:55610849-55622150 GCF_900095145.1 Mus pahari
GTTTGTTTGTTTTTTGAGACAGGGTTTCTCTGTATAGCCCTGGCTGTCCTGGAACTCACTCTGTAGACCAGGCTGGCCTCGAACTCAGAAATCCGCACTCCTGAGCTTTTACCTAAAGGATCTGAGATGTGTGCACACCCACATTATAAACTCATCCACAACAGCCAGACTATGGAACTAACCAAGATGAACACATGAACAGGTACAGAAAATGCAGTACACATGCACACTGGATGAAACTTGAAATCACTATTAAGAAAAGTAAGCCACAGTCAAAAAAACCAAACATGTTTCTTCTCATATGCAGAACCAGACTCAGGGATGTATACATACGTGTTCTCATTTTCAGTGAAGACATACATATATCTTCATTGGTTCACACATAAATGAAAATATGTATGAGATAGACTAGGAAGAAGACTGTGAGAGAGGAAGAAGTAATTTTAATGGGAGAGGAGGTAATGCAATGGGATATATTTGGCATCAAAGCAGAAGTGGGTACTTAGGGCAAGAAAAGGAAATGGGACAGTGGAGTCTGATTAAGGGTAGCAGTGGAGTCTGATTAAGGGTAGAGGGACAGGATGACAAACTAGAATAAAGACACTCAGGGAGCTTGCAACTCTTTTGGAGGACCAGAGTTAAGAAAGGACCCTTATCAGATGGCATACAATTGCCTGTAACTTTAGCCCCAGGAATCTGTGGCCACCTCTGGCCTTCACAAGCACTGCACAGATATACACAGACACACACCTAGACACATAATTAAAAACAAAATACTGCCAAGTGTAGTAGCACACATCTTTAGTTCTAAGCACTCAAGAGACAAAAGTAGGTCGATCTCTGTGAGTTCTAGGACAGCCTGGTCTACAGAGAGAGTTCTAAGACAGCAGAGCTACAAAGAAAGACCCTGTCTTAAAAAATAAGTATATAAATAAAATTAAATTAAAACAGTAAGTGGAAATATTGAAGACAGAATAAGTAAATATAACTGTGTATTCTAACCTTAAAAATTAATAATAGGGCTGGATAGATGGCTCAGCAATTAAGAGCACTGACTGCTCTTCCAGAGATCCTGAGTTCAATTCCCACAACCACATGGTAGCTCACAACCATCTGTAATGAGATCTGATGCCCTCTTCTGGTGTGTCTGAAGACAGCTACAGTGTACTTACATAAAATAAATAAGTCTTTAAAAAAACAAATAATAATAATAATTTTAAAAACAGCTAGAGTTGAGCCGGGCGTGGTGGCGGACACCTTTAATCCCAGCACTTGGGAGGCAGAGGCAGGCAGATTTCTGAGTTCGAGGCCAACCTGGTCTACAGAGTGAGTTCCAGGACAGCCAGGGCTACACAGAGAAACCCTGACTCGAAAAACCAAAAAAAAAAAAAAAAAGCTAGAGTTTACAGAGCTGGCTCATCAGTCAATCAAGAGCATTGGCTCTAGCAGAAGATCCACGTTTGGTTTCTAGCACATACATGGCAGTACACACCTAACTATGGTTTCAGCTCCGCGCGCGCGCACACACACGCGCGCACACACACACACACACACACACACCCCAGTAATAATATTAAATCTTTTCTCTCTTTACTAAGATACCTTGATCTCCAGACTCCCTTCTCCCTGGCATTTTTAACAAAAATGCTAGCCAAAAGGAAGCAAACTCATTCATTCATTCATTCATTCGTTCGTTCGTTCATTTATTTATTTGTTTCTCTCTCTCTTTTTCTCCTTCCTTTCATTCCTTCCTTCCTTTCTTCCTTCTTCCCTCTCTCCCTTCCTCTCTCTCTCCCTCCCTTCACCTCCTTTCTTACTGAGTAAGGGTCTCACAGTGTAGTCCTGGCTGTCCTGGATCTTGCTATACAGACCAAGATGGTCTGGAATTCACTGACTGCTGGGATTAAAGGTGTGCATACTATGCCCAGCTTATAATATTATTTTAAAATAGCCTATGATTATCAATTTTTCTAGTTATTTTAATTGATTTTGTATAATTAACAGGAATGAAAGAAAATTTCTAACAAAAATGCTAGCCAAAAGGAAATAAAACTACATTGAAAAACTATACTAATAACACAATCAATTGACAATGAAAGTTTATTATAGCAAGAAAAAGTATTTCCCAGGAGTTTATATATCTGAATTTTTTTCATTTTCTCCTGATTTACAAATTCCAGCATTGGTAAAGTTTTTAAGTTTAAAAACAGGAAAATTATAGAAATCAGCATATTAGTGGCAAATATGAGATGAGAATTCACAGCTCCACGGTACTCTGGCATGCCACAGACATGCCAAAACAAATTCTGAGTTAAGGAAAAATTATGAACCATGTTAATGCCTAAGGATGTGAAAGAACTGGCAAGGAAGAGGCAACATGCTGGGACTGAGGATATGGAGTCAGAAGGCCTGCGTTCCTGTGTCTGTTGCCTCTCAGAGCCCACCGAATCTGTGTGCTGCAGCTACAAACCCCCCCTATGCCCACCAGTGCTAAGGACACCCAAAGCAGCACAAAGCAATGGGACAGCAGGCAGCACACTCAGTAAGCACCTGTCAGTACAAGTTTGGGAAATCGTCACTGTGTGACACTCAAACACTTGTCCTCATTCTACACTCGCCATTTCCTCAGGAGAGCTCAGGTGTCACCAACAACAACCTAGTGGCTATTGCTTGTATTCTTCCTGTAGAAAACTTTTATTTTTCGTTTTACTTAGTTTACACCTCAACACATCCACTCCTAGATCTCTGTATCTCCTATGTTGTTTATTTACACCTATTACAAAGATATTATTTCAAATGTATAAAAATACTAATGCTCAATTCTATCAAAAAGTAGCAGGGAGTTGATATCTATTTTTCAAGTGAGTCTTTTTCTGTTTAAAATACACCAAGAGAAATGTGACCAACCTAACCCACAAATCCTTTATCTACAATGGTGTCCTGCCTGAAAGTTATGCAGGGCAATGGTGGCACAAAACTTGTGGGAGTGACCAACCAATACCTGATTTGATTTAATCCCACTCCATGAGATGGAACCCACACCCAACACTGCTTGAGTAACCAAGAGCCTGAGAATAGACATCCCAGAGACCTAGGATAAAACCAAATACTACTGTTCTGAAAACAACAACAACACAGCAATAAAATGATCCCTAATGATACTCTGCTATATACTCATAGATCGGTGCCGTGGTCAGCCATCATCAGAGAAGCTTCCTCCAGTAGCAGATGGGAACAAATACAGAGACCCACAGCCAGACCTTATGGAGACAGACTTGAATTCTCATTCCTAAACATGTATCTCCATCAAATCCCTCCCTTCAGAGCTCAGTGGTCCCCAAGAAGAGGAGGCAAGAAGAGTATAAGATCGAGAGGAGACAGAGAACACCAAGAAAACAAGACCCTCTTAATCAGTGGCTCTTAGCCTCCTTAATGCTTCAACCCTTTGATGGCTCATGCTGTGATGACCCCAACCATAAAATTATGTTCACTGCTACTTCATAACTGTAATTTTGCTACTGTTATAAATTGTAATGTAAGAATTTTTGGAAATGAAGGCTTGTCAAAAGGGTCACAACCCACATGTTGAAAAACTGCTCTAAATCAACATAATCAAAGCTCATATGAACTCAGAGGCTGGGGTAGCATGCACAGACTTGTACAGATCCGTACCATGTCCTGTACATGTTTACTCTGGCTTCCAGCTTAGTGTTTCTATGCGAGATCTGAGAGTGTGAGCGAGTGAGTCTCTGTGTCTCGTGCTTTCTGCTGGCTCTCTTCCTTCTGTCTGTCTGTTTGTTTGTTTCATGCATTTTGATGTGTTAGCTTGTATCATAGCATAGCATAGAATATTATATATCATATCATATCATATCTCAGTCCCTCAAAAGCCTGTTTGTTTTCTAATGAGAGACAGAAAAGGAGTGACTCTAGACAGGAAGGGAGGTAGGAAGGAACTGGGAGGAGCAGAGGGAGGGAAAACCACAATCAGGATGTATTATGTGAAGGGGAAAATCTATTAATAATAAAAGAAACAAAAATAAGTAAAATATATCCAGAGGCTCATCATGTAAAGGTACTTGGCATGCAAGCCTGAAGACTTGTGTTCAGTCCCTGGACCCACATAAAGGTGAAAGTAGGGTTGTTGAAAGTTGTTCTTGACCTCTACATGTGTATTGTGGCATGTGTGCACACAGACACATATACATACATATATACTACATGTATACACACATACACACACACACACACACACACACACACACACACACACACACACACCGACACACACACATACCAATAATAAGAAATAAGATAAATTTTAACAAATAAAACACATCCGGGATTAGACAGCTAGGCTCAAGCTTTATAACACTGAGGAGATAAAGCACAGCGTAACAGTGTTGCAGCGATGCCCTCTGAAGGCCAGTCATGGATATTGCTTATCACTGGAGTTTTGTTTGAATGAGAACACGTGTGAGTTTGTGAGTATGCATGTGTTTATGTGGGGGTTATGTGTGTGTTCTTCTTTTTTGTTTTTTCATTATTAAAAGTCGTCATTAGAAGTTTTTTTCCGGGCTGGTGAGATGGCTCAGTGGGTAAGAGCACCCGACTGCTCTTCTGAAGGTCCAGAGTTCAAATCCCAGCAACCACATGGTGGCTCATAACCATCCGTAACAAGATCTGACGCCCTCTTCTGGAGTGTCTGAAGACAGCTACAGTGTACTTACATATAATAAATAAATAAATCTTNAAAAAAAAAAANAAGTTTTTTTCCCCTCTGGTTTTTCTTACAAGCCAGAACCTTGTTTCTATAGTTTGATTGTTCATCTGTTTCTTGTCCAGAAGAATGTTTGTGACATCCTTATTTCCGACTTGTTATTGGCTGAATCAAAGCAGTGACTTTGAAACAAGGCCACCATCATTCCCCTCAAGAATTAACTCATCTTTCTGTAACTGAGATACTGAGCAAGCAGCACATGTTCCCCCTGGAACTGTGGATATATTATTCACTTATCAAGTTTCCCGCCTCAGTAAGGGTCCCACTCCCGAGGAAGGACGCTGAAGAAAGGTGAGCACAAGCAGACCTCATCCTGTGCGGAAGCCAATGTGTGCTCCCATCATGCTGTGCTCACCGTGCACTCACTCCTGACAGCACCAACAGCAGCGGGTCCTTTCCATCTCAGAGCACATCCTACTCACACCTGTGAGTTTGACATGGATGCAACTGAACGTCCTCTAGAAACGTCACAATAACTATGCATCCCTGCACAGTGATGTGGGTATTTTCCTCAACGCTGACATCTGAATGCTAAGAATGGACTTCATCCTTATAGTACATAAGGCAGAAAAATTGTTTGGTTTGTTTGGTTTTTGGTTTTTGGTTTTTTGATACAGGGACCAGTACCCCATGCTAAACCCATGCTCAGCTATCACTGGGTTCTTGATTTTTAGCAATAAGAATAGTAAGAGGTCAGATTCCAAATATTCAGCTGGTTAATTCCCAAGTTGGATCATTAAATTAATTTAAATTATAAATTTTGAATCTGCAGTTAGAGTGGCCTGGGTTAAAAACAGGGCCCTGGGCCAGCAAGAAGGCTCACCGGGCAAGTATCTGCCGGTAAGCTTGCTGGCCTGAGTTCAGCCCCTAGGATCCATACGGGAGAAGGGAAGAACAAACTCTACAGCTGTCCTCTGACCTCCACACACACTCGTTCCTTGCATGCAAAATCAATAAATAAAATGTAATTCTAACCCCAATTTTCTCTTCTAATGGGAGAATTAATAATATATGCTTCACATAAATTTTAGCAATTAAATCAAAGTGCATAAAAAATAGCATCACTGTTTAAGAAGGACAGGCAAATGGCTCAGTGGATAAAGGCGTTTGCCCAATGCTGATCTCCACTCCTGGAAACCACAGCTCCAAGGAAAGAAGCAACTCTGGCAAGTTGTCCTCTGACTTCCACATTCACTCTGCATAGTAGTATACACCCACATGAAATAAATATTGATTTTTAATCACATGTCAAGAAAGGCCATAGGGCCAGGTGTGGCGGCACACAACTGTAATCCGGACACTCAGAAGAATGAAGCAGAGGGTCATAATTTCAAGGCAAGGAATTGCTGTGCTGTCTGTGACAGCAGTAATAGCGCCTGACTGTGGCCAATGGATGAGAGGGAATGGGACACGAAACTGACAAAATGGATGTGAGTAGCCAGAGATGGGAAGGGGGATTGTAGGGAACTAGCTTGGAGGCTTGGAAATAGAGACTAGAAAGGTGCTCTGTGGAAAGAAAAGCAGGAGTCATCAGCTGCCTATGGTCTAGACTTCACTGCTTTTGCCTCCAGCGGATTGGTGCTAAACTTGGACTCTATGTGACAGGATCATTTTCTTATTTTCCAAGGTAGCACCAAATACTAGTTACATTTTCTACTCTTCCCTTATATTTTCTCACAGAAATCATCATTAATTAAATAGAGGGAAATATAGATTTTACTAAGATAACTAAGGACAAAGAAAAGTTATTTCCAAGACTGCTGTTCACACTTACCTGCCCCCAGGCATACATGTTATTATGAGTCTGTGAAGGGTTGACTTTCGAAAGGAGGAAACGAGCCTTAAAAGTAAAAATCAATAATAAGAGTGCTGATCAGACCCAGACTAAGTAAGATAAGCTACAGACAATATACCATTAAAAACCACTTAACTGAATATATTGGTAAATTTTGTTAAGAAGTAATACTTACAAAGTTAAATTTTAAAATGCATCAACCAAAAAAAATGCATCGACCACAATATAAATAATATACTCTTTCAACATTACATATTTGTAACATTCATAAAATAATAGACTACTGAATCCCAAAATCAGCACATAAAAGTTGTATGTACAGGACTAGAGAGATGGCTCAGCAATTAAGAGCACTGACTGTTCTTCCAGAGGACCTGGGTTCTCCCAGACTCCCAGGATTCCCAGAACCCACCCGGTGACACACACTATCTGTAACTATCTTTAACCTAGGGCATCTGATTCCCTCTCCTGACTTCTTCCGGCGCTGCATGCATGTGTTATACGGACATAAATGCAGGCAAAGCACCCAAACACATGAAATAAAAACAAGTTTACAAATGTCTATTTGCTAACACAAAACTTATTTTAAAATGAGTGTGAAAATACAGTTTGGCCAACTACTCTGAAACAAAAGTCTAAAGCCTCGTAAAAATGACTTTAATCCACGGGTGATAACTTAGACAACATTTATCCATCCTCTACAACAGCTAATCAATCAATAAATAAATGAGCAATTAAATAAGGAAAATAACAATACATATTAAGATACTGATGAATGAATTCATCAAAAATCTTAATTCATTCTAGAAAAACAAAAGCAATTTAATCTTTTGAAAAATCTTTTTCTATTCCCTAAGTAGCTCTAGTCCTAGAGTAAGAAGCCTGGAATTCAATTATTAACTCCTAGTTAGGACTGGCAGGCTTACAAATGCAATCTCAGTATCTAGGAGACTGAGGCAGAAGGAATGTTCAAGTCCACCTGAGCTACGCAGTTGATACTATCTCTTTAAAAAAAAACAACTAGCTCCACTCAATGTGCTTCCTTGATAGTACAAATAGCATGTCATAATTCTATTATATATAAAGTAGAAATAACAATAGAATTGGTATGAGGCTCAAATGAAGGAGGCATGGAAAATGTTTGCAAAGTCTCTATACATGATAGATAGTTCCTGTTATAAACACAGTAAAACTAATAACCGCCACTGTACATAAAGTTGGTGCTAATATATCACTGTGTCAGATAGTAGGGACACAACACTAAACGAACTATGTCCCTGCTTTATTTATGGAAGAAATAAAATGTGTGACAACTCACAACAGGAGTACTGTTCCAGCTCTGATCAGAAAGGTTTCCTGATGTGTGGAAGCAGTCCTAACCTGACCACATGTGCACGCACAGATCTCTTGACTCGTCTGAGCTCTAAGAACCATCAAACCCATTTTAATACCACAATGCTTTCTTGAACCTGACGGTTACTTTCTATAAAACTGAAACAAATTAGAAAACCTCATACTCGGGGCTGGTGAGATAGCTCAGTGGGTAAGAGCACCCGACTGCTCTTCCGAAGGTCCGGAGTTCAAATCCCAGCAACCACATGGTGGCTCATAACCATCTGTAACAAGATCNGATGCCCTCTTCTGGAGTGTCTGAAGACAGCTACAGTGTACTTACATATAATAAATAAATAAATCTTTAAAAAAAAAAAAAAAGAAAGAAAGAAAACCTCATACTCATAGGCTTTAAGAAAAATACACTGAATTGTTTTGCAAGCTGCCCTTATGTTTTTGCTAACCCACAGCTAGCACACTGTCTGGATGGCATTATGGCAATCACAACAGCTATGATGGAAGCAGAACTGGAGAAAACTGACTGCCTGGGCAACTAGGCAGTAACTGTACTGCTTTGTTCCCTTCCGTCTGCCTCCTTCCCTTGCCCTTGGCCTCGAGTGGAAGATAGTTCATGTTACAATCAGAACACAAGCAGGATCACCTCACAGCAGCCCTGCATACACAACAACACAGGGTGTTCCTCACCTGGCTGCCACCATGCTCCGTGTCAATGTATCTTGGCATTGGAAATCTGGAGTGAAGGATCTCTTGTGCATCATCTACCGGGGCTTGCAGAAGGTGTCGGAAATTTTCATATTCCGGCATGTCCTGGTATCCCGACTTCCGCCACTGTGCTATAGTCTAATTTTAAAAACAATTAAAAGAATTACTTTATATTTCTTGGTGACCTAAAATTCTTGAGTAGATTTTTCTTCGAAGGAAGTTTTATCTTCTTTCTTTGTTTTTTTGGTTGGTTGGTTGGTTGGTTGGTTGGTTTGGTTTGGTTTGGTTTGGTTTGGTTTGGTTTTTCAGGACAGGGTTTCTCTGTATAGCCCTGGCTATCCTGGAACTCACTCTGTAGACCAAGCTGGCCTCAAACTCAGAAATCCACCTGCCTCTGCCTCCCGAGTGCTGGGATTAAAGGAGTGTGCCACCACTGTCTGGCAACAAATAATTTTAAAAAATGAGACTGTTTGATCATATAGCCATGGCTGGCCTGGTACCTGCTATGTAGATCAGACTGGCCTCAAACTCACAGAGATCTGCCTTCCAAGTGCTGGGTCAAAGACGTGCATCACCATGCCCAGTAAATAAATCCTTGTAAAAGCACTAGATAGTTCTATTTAAAAGGATACTAGAAGGTCAGGTGCAGTGGCTCCCACCAGCAATCCCAGCACAAAGGCTGAGGTAGAAGAATTCTGAGTGTAAGAGGAGGCTGGGTTATCATATCAGCGTCTCAACACTCAGTCGTCCTAACCAATAAATGAAATTTAAATAAGGTAACTAGAAAAATTAGGCCATCTAAGATACAATATACTACACTACAAGCTCAAGCACAGGAAAAACAAATGTGCCGTGCAAACTGCCCAGAGTGGTGTTTTCATCCATAGTGTGTTCTGAGGTACTGGCTGAATGAACACACACAGGGACAGACCTCTGCCAAACACCCAAATTCAAGCTCGGAAGCTACCCACACTGCTCTTCAACCACACATCACCTCAGTAAGTTATACACTTCCACTCGTGCTGTCAATGCATTTTTAGGGTATATGGAACACGTAGAGAAATCATGTTACATAGAGTGATGAAGAGCAGGTTTGCCCCTGACAAAGGTTGACCCTTCCCCTTCATTTCTGTATCCCTGTTTCATAGTACCATGCTTGGTGCAAATCTATTCACCCACTAGTGTGTGAACAAAATAACAAAATACACACAAGGATCAGTGTGATTGACACCTAAAATCCTATACCATGAAGAATCACACTCTGTGTGTGTGTGTGTGTGTGTCTGTATGTATGTATATATCTATGTATGCATGTATTTTCTACCTAAATCCTTGAGAGTACAAGTGTTATGGATTTCAGGCACTTTCATGTATTTATATGTATATGTAATGCATATGTATAAATTCTTATTAAAAGATTGGAGATGGGAACCAAGTCTAAACACAAAATGTACTTATATTTTAAATATTTATGACTCAAAAAGTAATTCTATACATTTTAAATGAGCAATAGGGTCAGCAAGATGGCTCAGTGGGTAAAGGCAACTGCTTCCAAGCCTGATGACTTAGTTTAATCCCAGGGACTCACAGAGTGGAGGAAAAGAACTGGTTCCCACAAGTTATCCTTTGACCTCTGCACTTGTGCATACACTCCCTCCTCTACACATAAAATAAACAAATCCAATTTAATTAAAAAAAAAAAAGTTAAATAACTTTGAACATGAAAAAAAATAAGATTTTTTTTATTTGTAACATTTTAGTACCCAAAATGTTTGGATTTTTAATTTAAGGACAATATAGTCAAATATTTTATAAATATTAAAATATTTTTATTAAAAATTTAGAGAGCAGTGGTGGCACATGCCTTTAATTCCAGCACTCAGGAGGCAGAGGCAGGTGGATTTCTGAGTTCGAGGCCAGCCTGGTCTACAGAGTGAGTTCCAGGACAGCCACAGCTACATAGAGAAAGCCTGTCTCGAAAACAAAAAAAAAAAAATTTAGAGAAATTATATTTTATAAAAACATAAACCAAAGATTATCACTGCCTAAATATGAGCTACACATTAGGCAAGGAAATTTTTTTCCTCAGAGTAAAAATATTTCACCTACATAAATCTATCTACCATCTTACCTCACCGTGATAAATCAAAATCTGGAAGAATGTGTCCATGAGGAGAATCCGATCCGCAAGAATGCTGCTACTGTCTAGAAGAACTGGCTGAAATGAAGCAATGATAGGGTGAGGTTAGCATCGCGATCCTGTCACTTGTCTTAAATCTATATGCAAGTGCTAGACATCACATCGTCTAATAGAGCCTGCTTCTGTAGCTCCTGCTTTCCCTTCATCTTAGCTCTTAAATTTTAAATTTACCAAACACTTCCAGACACTGTGAATTCTCAATGTATTTTAATTTTCTTTTTTCTTGTCTCTTCTTTTTTATTATTATTATTTTCTTCATTTACATTTCAAATGCTATCCCAAAAGTTCCCTATACCCCCCCCCGCCCCTGCTCCCCTACCCTCCTTATTTATAATAGCCAGAAGGTGGAAAGAACCCAGATGTCCCTCAATAAAGGAATGGATACAGAAACTGTGGTACATTTATACAATGGAGTACTACTCAGCTATTAAAAACAATGAATTTGGGGCTGGTGAGATGGCTCAGTGGCTA
>NC_034596.1:55622755-55631077 GCF_900095145.1 Mus pahari
GGAGCTAGAGAAAGTACCCAAGGAGTTGTAGGGGGCTGTAACCCTGTAGGTGCAACAACAATATGAACTAACCAGTATTTTAATTTTCTAAGGATCTGATACTTAAATAATTGTAATAAGTTAATATTCCAGGCATTATGGTACACAACTTTAATCACTGTACTTGAGAAGCAGAGGCAGGTAAATCTCTATGTATTCCAAGCCAGCGTGGGATACAGAGCAAGTTCCAGGCCAGCCAAGGCTATAAAAAGATTGTATCAAAAAGGGGGGGTGGCTGGAGTGATAACTCAGTGGTTAAGAGCACTGACTGCTCTTCTGAAGGTCCTGAGTTCAAATCCCAGCAACCACATGGTGGCTCACAACCATCCGTAATGAGATCTGATGCCCTTTTCTGGTGTGCCTGAAGACAGCTACAATGTACTTAGATATAATAAAATAAATCTTTAAAAAAACTTTTTTTAAAGATTTAAGAAATCAAAGATGGTATCTAAGTCTGCTGACAGTAAACTGAAGGAGAGATAAATAAAAGGCCTGGGATATAAGAAATGTAGGATGCATGAGAAAACAGCTCTAAATACGAAATGGAGCATCATGAATTGATTATCAATTTGAGTAACACATGTACAAAGATGGCAACAAAAGCTATGGGGTTAGACTGAATCATTCAGACAAACTGAAGATAAGGAAAGTGAAAAGACTGAGCCTCCAGAGAAATGCTGTTGAGAGTTTGTTAAAGGATGCTGTCCAGCATGGATGATGTTGATTATTAAACCATATAATACATTATATTAGGGACAAACTTTGCTTCAAATAAGTTGAGAAGATCAAAATTGTAGACAACAGGGATGGAGAAAGAATGCAGTGGTTAACTGTACTTGATGCTCTTCCAAATGTTCTGAGTTCAGTTCCCAGAACTCACATCAAGCGCACACAACGTCAGATAATTCTGACTACAGGGGAGGGACACAGCAGCCTCTCCTGTCCTACGCGACCACCCACAAGCACGGCACACACTCACACACACACACACACACATAAGAATACTTTTTAAAGCATGAGGACTGAAGAGACGGCCCAGCAACCACATGGTGACTCTGCAGCTCTAGTCCCAGGGGCTCCATCACCTCTTCTAGTCTCCTCAGACAACAAGTATGTACATGGGACACAGAAATAAATGCAGGCACACAAAAAAATCAAGTAAAAAAAGTGTTTAAGTATGGACAACTTCAAGTTTAAATGTGTCAGGAAGCAAAGAAATTAAGTAATAACTAGAGAAAATAAAGGAAACAGTTTTTAATGATTTGCTTTTAAAGATGAGTGCTATTAAGAGTTACTGTGGTAATGAGAATGGGCCAGATTGGGGGAGGGGAGCAGGAACCAGGAGAGAAAGAGATAAGTCTAAAGGCAAGGCGTTATGTACAGAATGGCTGGGATTGGTCAAGGTCAGGAGCTCAAGATGAAGGACTCCAGTTCTCTTCTGAACTACTTTACAATTCTCAGGTGTCTACAACTCATATATGTTACTCTGAAATAACAAAGTTACTATAAAATTTACTACAAGTCCAATAAATTACTTTTTGGAGAAAAAAAAAAAAAAAGTAGTAACAGGCCAGGCATGGTGACACATGCTTATAATCCCAGTACCAATCCAAGAGGCAGAGGCAAGAGGATCTCTGAGTTTGAGGCCAGCCTGATAGTGAGTTCCAGGACAGCCAGGGCTACACAGAAAACCTTGTCTCAAAAAGACAATAAATAAATAAATAAATAAATAAATAAATAAATAAATAAAAAGTAACAAAAGGCATCATTTTACCTACAATTTTATAAGACTTGAGGCAAACCAACCAATAGATATCATAAACACCCACTTATTCTGACCTTTCCTTAGGTACTATTTCCAAACACAGCCGCTATATGGTTTTAAATGGTGAAATGAGCAACTCAAACTATCAGAAGGAAAGCTATTTATTTGATAACAGATAAAAGTGTGTTGAACACTTTTCCAAAACAGCCCAGAAAGTGGCTTTATCATTCATATCTTATATTTTCAAAGGAAAAAAGGAAAACGAGATATGTGAAGAGACTTAATTTTGACAGACTGTCCTATCAAACACAAAGCCATGAAATTAGCCATCTCTTCCAGAATCGTGATCATTTCTGAGCTTTGTTAAAGGAAGGTAAAGAGTAGTCATAAACTCTAGGTAGCTTTATCAACCAAACACTAAACACAATCACCCAAGAGTATCTCTTATAGTATTTTTGCATTATTTTAATACTTTTGTATTACTTAACGATATACCCTACCTAATACGTAAACACTCATAAATACCTTTAAATGAGGGATCTTGAGATAATAATTTAACAAATTCCAACTTCATTTCAAAACAACAGTTATTGTCACTGTCTTAATGCCACACATCACAGTAACAATCAATTCTCTCCTCTTCCTTACCTCTGGTGGGCCACTGAAGGAATAGGCATACAGAATGGGCTGAATCATGATTAGAGACTGTGTCAGATCCTGACGCATGAAATGGTGACGATAGTATGAACTCTCATCAGGACTATTGTTAAAAACTTGCAAGAAAGGAGATCTTCTTAAATGAAACATAAACTACAAGATAAAGTAGGTGAGATTTAGAAAAATAGCTTTTACTGGTGTTACTATGGCAATAGCAGTTCTCTAACAACAAAACCTTTGCTTACATTGTAAGAGGAAAACACAAGCTCTGTTAAGAAGATACTAAAGTAGTACTGGAGGGATGCTTAGCAGTTACTTATGGACCCAGCAGTTAAGGGGGATTTCACTTACCAGAACCCACGCTTCTCCCTGTAACTTAATTTCAAGTTATCAGAAGCCCTGGCCTCTGCAGGCATTTGCCTATATGTAGTACACATAAGTTTATACAGGGACACAGACAGACATATTAAATAAATACATACATAATATAAAGTATATCACAAGAAAGCTTGTCTTGCTGCCTTGTCTGACCTCAGTGGGAGGAAATGTGCTTGGTTGGTCCTTTGGAGGCTTGATGCCCCAGAGAAGGGGATGCTAGAGGGGTGAGGTGAGAGTGGGAGAGGGGCTCCTGGAGGGGGAAGCAGGAGGAGGGATAACATTTGAAATGTAAATAAAATAACTTTTTAAAAAACAGGATTGTGCTGATGTTTATGAGCTACATCGGGCTAGTGAGATGGCCCCAAAGTTAAGAGAGCTTGCAAGCATGAGGAGTGGAGTTCTGCTCCACCACGCACCCAAATAACAAGCTATCCAGGAAGAGCAAGGCATATTTCAGATGGAGACCTTGCCTCAAAAGAAAAAAAAGGACCAGGCAGTGGTGACACATGGGCCAGGCAGTGGTGACATATGCCTTTAATCCCAGCACTTGGAAAGCAGAGGCAAGGGGTCTCTGTGAGTCTGAGACCAGCCTAGTCTACAGAGTGAGTTACAGAACACGGGGGGCTCTGTTATACAGAGAAACCCTATCTCAAAAAAAAAAAAAAAAAAAAAAACAGAGATAAACAAAGGGGGAAAAAAGGTTGAAGTTTCAGGACAAAGCTTTTTAAGGCAAAAATGAATTTCACTAAAATACTGAAGGTGCGAAATTATGATCCTAGCACTTGGAAGACTAAGACAAGAACATGACAAGTTCAAAACTAACCCTAGCTACATAACAAGACCCTGTATTACAAACAGGAAAACAAAACAAACAAACAAACAAAAAGGCAGACCAACATAGAGATGGTAAAGGTACTGTAAGGCAAGTTCAAGCTCACACTTCTTACCTGGCATGGCATTATAAAATTGTTCACAGGTGATGATAATAGGCCATTATCTCATTATGTGGTAAAATAACCACATAAATTTATTTGGTATCACTGTAATTAGAACCCTTATCTCAGATGGCAAGCTAATAGGGTTTAACCCTGCTTGCACCACAGTAAGTCTTCAAGCACCACAAATAAATAATAACTATTTGTAAGCCCCATGTAGGGATATTTTTTCATTGATCACAAGCATAAAATTAACTTCTGAGTTATCCCAAAATTTACCTAACTAAAAGAATAATCCAGTGAAAAATATGTTCATACGTGACCTACTTACCTGTGGATAAAGGGAAAATGTTTCTGAAAACCGGAAGGAATTTGGATCATCTTTGTGGTACTCTCCAAACTTTTGACACTAAATAAAATAAAACATTAGCTATTTGTTCCTGGTATAGTAACTGAAAATTCTGCCCACTAAAAATCTATTTATAGAAAGTTGCTAGTTCTAGGAAGACAGATAAAAGTTGCAATATTATGTATTGACTTAGCAAGGTACTGATTACAACCAAAAAAAACCTATTTGATTTCGGAAATACTCACCCTAAAATGTTTAGATTTGTTGTTATAAGCAAATGTCTTTTGCAGCAAATAAAGAGTATGTAATGCCAATGGGAGGAGGAGGAGGCCAAGAGAAACTTCCTAAGACTACCACCGTATCTTTTTCAATACTGCCCCAGGATAGAAAGACACACAATCAATGCACTACAAAAATAAACTCCTGGTACAAAGAATGCTACACTGAAAGTGCCCTAGGAGCTGGAGAGATGGCTCAGAGGTTAAGAGCACTGACTGCTCTTCCAGAGGTTCTGAGTTCAATTCCCAGAAACCACTTGGTGGCTCACAACCATCTGTAATGGGATCTGATGCCTTTTTGTGGTGTGTCTGAAGACAACTACAATGCACTCATATACATAAAAAAGAAAAAATGCCCAAAAGAAAGAGTCAAAGGAAAGCCAAGCCTAGTGAAGAAAAAGATTAATAGAATCAGAAATTAAACTGAGATAAGTCATGTCACAGGCAACAGAGAAGCAGGTCATGTATGAGTCCATGGCAAGAGGCATCCATCTGCCTCACACAGGATGAGCTCCTACTACAACAGCCATGACCTCAGCCACCAACCCCACTGTGTTAAGCAAGTCACTGCCCCACAGGCCTATGTACTGGAGGCTTGGTCACCAGCTCACAGCACCAGGGGGAGGAAGAGTGCCTAATAGGAGGTATTTCGGTCACTGGGGCATTCCTTGACGAGAACTGTAGAATCAGTCTTTCTTACTGCAGCATCACACGGGCCTAAAGCAATAGGCCATAAACCAAAACCTCTAAACGATAAGCTGAAATAGACCTTTCTGTGTTGGGGTGAAGGAAATGTGACTAATATTTGGATAATGCCATTCTGTTTTAGACCTCATACAACCAAGGCACAAAAACAGGCAATAGATGTTTCACAAAAAGTAGATATAGTCAAAAAAGACTTTATCTGCCTTTCTCTCAAATTACCTCCACTGGTCTCCTCTTGATGTGACACAAAATCAAAGTAAACTTTTCATTGCTCTATCAATAGCCTGGCCTCTGTGTACGTGTTGTAAAATGTTCATTGTGTGGCTAACAGCTTGCTATGCATAGTGAGGAAACTTTAATTTTGTGCTTGATGCAACTGTCTCATTTGGTTATTCACTAGGGCCTAATGATTTTTAATCAGTGTTTCTCTTTTAAAAATATATCAGATAATTACAGCAGTTTGTGAAGTTGAGGTATGAGATAAAAGAGAAGCCTAAACTTGCTAAAAAAAAAAAAAAAAAAACTCCTTAAAAATTGCAATCCTGGGCTGGTGAGATGGCTCAGTGGGTAAGAGCACCCGACTACTCTTCCAAAAGTGCAGAGTTCAAATCCCAGTAACCACATGGTGGCTCACAACCATCCTTAACAAGATCTGACTCCCTCTTCTGGAGTGTCTGAAGATAGCTACAGTGTACTTACATATAATAAATAAATACATCTTTTAAAAAAAATTGCAATCCTGCATCTTTTGCAAAAGAAAAAGAAAAACATCTTTTTTCAATAGAAGGTGTTCAGTGGGTTTTATGCAAATTGATGGTCCAGAGTGCATAAAAACTATAAAACTGTAGTGTCATGCATAACAACCTATGAATGCAATAGCTCCAGCAAGATGCAAAGAACACTGTACAACAGATCACAGCTACTGCCCAAGTACAGACATTGGACACTTCAGCTTTCAGACCCTTAAAACAATACAACACTTATGAAGACAAAGTCATTTTCTATGAAAAGGCTCAAGAAGCAAGCCATTTCAGAGCACAACTTATTAGCCACATGGGAAGCTCACATGGTTGGTGACATCCTAGAAAACACTAACATGTAAAATTAGTCAGTAAAATGCTAGGGCAATGTGCAACCCAGGAAACAGGAGCCCTTCTATTTTAGCACACAGTACAAGAGCTAAGGAGTCAGCACGCTGGCTGGATGGGGTCTTGAGTACAATTACCAACACAAGAAAGGTTTTTTAAAAGTTCCATTTAAAAATTGGGAAAAAAAAAAAGTTCCATTTAATACAAAGTACTAGGGCTGGAGAGCTGGCTCAGTAGTTAGGAACACTGGCTGTTCTTCCAGAATTCAATTCCCAGCAACATCACATGGTGGCTTATGACCATCTATAAAGGGATCTGATGCCCTCTTCTGGCATGTAGGTATAAATGCAGAAAGAGCACTCCTACATTCAAAATACATAAATAAATTTAAAAAATAAACAGCAGAGTACTGAATCAAAGCACTGGGTACAGGCCACATGATGCTAAGAAGCCTGTGCAATAAGCTGGGAATAGCTTTTCTGTCTGGGCGGGAAGTTCAGGATTGTGTATCAATCATCTATTGATAGTGGTGATAGTCAAGAAAACTTCTTGGCTACAAGAGATTCTTCTGTTGTTTTGAAGAAGCTCAGGTGAGATACTTAAATATTCATCCCCATCTAGAATCAAAGAGCCCACGGAGGAGCTGTACCAGAATTTGTATTGACAGTGCCCCATCACGGATGAGCTATACAAAATTAAAGCTCATTTTAAGACACATTTAATACCACAACTCTTGGTTGGGAGGAAGAGGGTGTTCTTACAAGGGAAAAATCTCAACAGTACTACAAAAGTAGCTAACTTTTTTTTTTAATTTATTTAATTATTATAAGTAAGTACACTGTCTTCAGACACTCCAGAAGAGGGTGTCAGATCTCATTATGGATGGTTGTGAGCCACCCTGTGGTTGCTGGGATTTGAACTCAGGAACTTCTAAAGAACAGTCAGTGCTCTTACTGGCTAAGCCATCTCTCCAGCCCCAAAAGTAGCTAATTTTAAGCAAGTTAACTCAGGACACCTGACAGACAGGCTAAAGGCACCTCTCTTGAGTTTGGTAGCTTAACAGAGAATTCTCAACAAGGTATTTAAGTTGAAGAGTAAATGAAAAAGTACAGGACAGAGTTTACAAAGTAAGAATTAAGTGTTAAGAGCTGCTTAAGCCTATAATCCCAGGACATGGGAATAAGTTTAAGACTAGCCTAGGCGATATTGTTATATTCAACTGAAATTAAAGCAGAAAATAAAAGCCACAATAAAGACTAAACACACACGCAGCAGTAATAGCAAGTTCCAGACCAGCCAAGGCTACATACAAAGACCCTATCTCAAAACAAAAACAAAATTCACAGACTCAATAATAAAAATTAATTTCCACACTCACTTCATATAAGCCAAAATAATAAGTTGCATACTGCCATTCAATTTTAAGGAAAGGGGCTTTCTAGTTTATTGGAAGTGAGTGGAACCCTGCTATTTATTGCTACTTCAGTTCTTCCAACAGTTCTCCACACCCACTGAAAGGTCTTTAAAGGGTATTTATGACAAATGAAAGGTGACAAGCTGAGAAAAGCACAATGTCCACTTCTTACCAGTCGAATGAGTTGTCTGTCCAACCATCTTAGCACGTCTGGCCCTTCCTCTGTTTCTGCTCTGTATATTGCCAGCCTGGCCATGAGAATGGCAGCTGCTTCCTGGTCAAAAGATGCAGCAATGTTTTGGATTTGAGTTTGAGCATCCGCCCAGCTAAATAAATAAGAAAGCACAGAAACATAGCTGAATTGTATCATAATACCACAGTTAGTTACCACACACAGCTACACTTAGAGAATACAGAATGCCACCTCAGTGTTTCAAGATTCTAATACTGCAGATTAATTAGCATTATTAAAATATCACAGATAGCTGTTTATTACATTGATTTTCCTAAAAACAAAACCAGACCTTAAAATGTTTTCTAAAATAACTCTAAAGGAACATATTCCTTAAGACAACAAAACTTTTTTTTTTTTTTTTTTGGTTTTTCGAGACAGGGTTTCTCTGTGTAGCCCTGGCTGTCCTGGAACTCACTCTGTAGACCAGGCTGGCCTCGAACTCAGAAACTGCTTGTGGACGTTGTACATCGTGGTGCGNA
>NC_034596.1:55631083-55637438 GCF_900095145.1 Mus pahari
TNCGCACCACGATGTACAACGTCCACAAGCAGGAGTTCATACATACACACACACTAGATTAAAAAATACCATATACATTTGCATAAACTATATAGATAGAATCATTCTTTTTACCTTAATACATAAGTCTATGCTGATTTTTTTTTAATGTATATAAGTACATTTTTGCTGTCTTCAGACACACCAGAAGAAAGCATCGGATTCCATTACAGATGGTTGTGAGTCACCATGTGGTTACTGGGAATTGAACTCAGAACCTCTGGAAAAGCAGCCAGTTTTCTAAACCACAGAGCAATCTCTCCCGCCCCATCTATGATGAATTTTAATGTATCCAATTTTAGAAAAACAAAAAAAGAATTTACAAAAGTAAAGGTTTTATTTTCAATCTTAGTGTCATTTGTTACACTGAAGGACAAAACATAATTTTATTCTCATTAGTCTTTAGATAGAAATCAATAAATGTCAATGATAGAAATCACATAAATTAAAACTGTTGTACTTTTCTCCCTGTTAATACACTGACCAAGACGAATCAAAATTAAGTAAGAGAATTTAGTATTTATTTATATAAGCCCACAATCCCAATACTTGGGAGTTGGAGACAAAAGATCAGGAGTTCAAACCAGGCTCAACTACGCGGCAAATTTGTGGCCAGCCTGGACTATAGGAGATCCTGTCTCTAAGACCATGGAATGAATACAGTAGGTTTTAAGGTTCCTCAAAAAATTAAAACTAGAACTTCTAGGGCTGGAGAGATGGCTCACCAATTAAGAACCTGGCTGTATGCCGGGCAGTGGTGGTGCACGCCTTTAATCCCAGCACTTGGGAGGCAGAAGCAGGCAAATTTCTGAGTTCGGTCTACAGGCCTGGTATACAGAGTGAGTTCCAGGACAGCCAGGGCTAAACAGAGAAACCAAAAATAAATAAATAAATAAAACAACTGCTATTATACTAGTCATTGACTATTCTACAAAATAAGCTAGGCTTAAAAGACATAAAATGCCCTTAATCACAACTGTTTATTTTCTAGGCATAAATGTTACTCAGAAACCCAGCTTGGGAGTATGACCTAAAATAGTTTTTATATATAAATTACATCTCTAATTTGAAAAAAAAAAAACTTACTTCCTAGCAATTGTGGTCACTCGGATGCGTCTCTGGCCACTTGAGTGCTGATACTGGGTCACAAATTGGACTGCACCTCGTCCTCCTTGAGGAATTGGAGCATTATGCTGTATGTATAAAAATAAAGAAATAAGAACTAAGCAAAATCTACCATGGTAACGTCACAGTATCAAAAATAACATACTCTCTACCACTAAGAAAATCAGTGTAGGACAAGGAAAAGCCCAGGGGCTGGAGAGATGGCCCAGCAGTCAAGAGCATTTGCAGAGGATGCAGGTTCAGTTCCCAGCACCCAGTCAGCGGCTCACAACCCTCAGTCATCTAACACTCATCAGGCCTCTGCAGGCACCAAGCACACAGATATTGCACATGTATACATGCAAGCAAAACATTCACACATATAAAATAAAAATAAAAATGAAATAAAGGCCCAGTGTCGGATGCCTTCACTACTGACCGAGCCCAGTAAGTATTTAAAGAACCATCAGAGCCGGGCATGGTGGCGCACGCCTTTAATCCCAGCACTCAGGAGGCAGAGGCAGGCGGATTTCTGAGTTCAAGGCCAGCCTGGTCTACAAAGTGACCAAAAAAAAAAAAAAAAGAATGCAAAACACATTTAGTGTAGAAGGACTCTATCCAAACATAACAAAGGCCATGCATTAAAAGGTTATAACTAACATCACACTAGGGGGGAAAACTGACAGTGTCTCTCTAACATCTAGAACAAAATTAGGATTCCCATTTCACCACTCTCACTAAACACTGTACTACCAAAAGTCCTAGCCACAAAATCAGGCAAGAGAAAAAGCATCAACACTGGAACAGAGGACGTCAACCTGACACTGCAAATGACATGACTATCCCTCGTTTGCAGAAATCTCTACACACTCATCCAAGAACTATTCGAAATAATGAAAACAACTGCTCTTTAGAGTCAGAGGAGGGAGGAGCTGGAGAGAAGGCAGTGACTCAGAGAGAGTACTGTTCTTGCAGAAGGCTCAGGTTTGATCTGTGGAACTCACACGGATGACAGTTTTCAACCACCTAAACTCTAGCTCCAGGGACTTGATGGCTCCGGCTTTTGTGTGCACTTGCACATATAGGCATATAACCTACACACATACACATAATTTTAAAATAATTACTTTCAAAAAAAAAAAAAACAGGCCATGTGGCATCCTAGCACTTGAGAAGTAGAGGACCAGAAGTTCAAGGACATCATCACCTACAAAGGAAATTCAAGGCCTGGCTACAGAAGACTGTGTCTATTAAAAAAATAAGAAAAATCAGTAACACTGTTATATCCCTATACCAAAGTCTCTGAATGGAAATCACGGGCTAGGCATGGAGAGTTCAGTCATGGAAGGAACACCTGTCTAGCAAGAGTCAAGACTTGGGTTCAATCCCCAGCACTGCTGAGAAAGAAAGAGGTATGGGGATAATCCCATTACAATAGCAATAAAACAAAACAACTATAAATAAATCCAAACAAAATTGAAAGAAATTAAACAAAAATATAAACAAATGGAAAGGTATCTTTGTTCGTGGACAGGAAAAGTCAGTATGTTAAAATGTCTACACTACACAATGCAATCTACCTGTTCATTGCTAACCTATCAAAATTCCAATGGCATGGCTCACAGAACTAGAAAATACATCCTGCAATTCATAGGAAAGATTCAGTGTCTAAATTAAGTACCTGTTTACCTTCCAGTATTAAAATGCAGTCAGCCAGACATAGAGGTACATGCCTAATCCCAGGATTTAGGAGGCAGAGGCATCTCTGTAAATTCAAAGCCAGCCTGATCTACATAGTGAGTTCCAGACAGCCAGGGCTATATACTCTGTCTCAAAATACCAAAAATAAATAAATAAATAAAAATAAAAATAAATTATTTTTTTAAAGATAGGCAGTCATACCTGATTAACAACTTCAAAATATATGGCTAAGGTTGTCGTGGGACTGAGTCCACAGATTTTCCACTGACAAGTGCCACCTGTTCCAATCTCCTACAAAAATAAAAGACAAGGTGCTTGAAAGTTAAAGAACCTTATTTATTAATATATAAGAAGAAAAGCAGGGATAAGCCTCTGGTAAGGAAAAACACTCACCTTTCAGATTAATTCAGTAAATGTTAAAAGCTTAAAATTTTTAACATTATATCACAAACACATAATCAGTAAATTTAAGCGATTTTACATGATAAAATATTAAAATTATTAAAAGGTCTGTTAAGTAAACTAAAAGGATACAAGGTCCTTTGAAGCAAGCACTTTTTAATGAAGGATCAACCAACCAATTCCTTACCTCTCCACCCCACTCTCCCATCCGTATACAGGACTCTACATATGTATATATGAATGGACCCTCTGCATTATAAGCATTCTAAGGGCCAAGAAACTTTAGACACAGGACCTTACCATACAAATGGCATGTAAACTGATTTTGTGTCTTTGTCGTTTTTTGAAAGCTGGTGATCTACTTTGTACTATCTTATCATCCTAGCTGCAGCCACATGACAGTAATTCTGGAATGCACTATAGTCTCTCAACAGGCAGCGGAAAGAAAGGAGCTGAAACTTAAACTCCTCTGACTTGGTTGCTCTGTTGCTAATCCTGGTGACAAAAACCATTTGGAATTAATGTTGCCTTTCAGAAACCTAAAAGCTCCTAAACTTATTTCAAAGCACTAAGACAAAGACAAAGCCATATGCCATAGAGCACTGGCAGCAGCGATATGCGCTAAGAAGCACGCATGGAAACATACTGATGGAAGGTCAGCCACACAACTTCAAAGAAACGGCAGAGGCTTCCATGATGGGTCTGTCTTTGTGCTAGCCTAGAAATTAACTATATTTTTAGAACAAACAATACTTACATTTTCAGACACGCAGGGTCCTTTAGAATTAAGAGACACACAGGGTCCAATAGCTCCTGAAATCTTTATTTCCCTTGAAGTCTGAAAATAAGAACATGATACAATGGGTTCCCTAAAGATGAAGTCAGGGCTGGCAAGATGGCTGAATGGATAAAGTATTTGCCCCCAAGCCTGCGTCTGAGTCCCGTGAGTCACACAGTAAGAGGAAAGAACTGACTCCTAAGTTGTCCTCACATCGCCATACAAGCATTCTAACATGGCATGTGGGTGTGCATGTGCATGTGCGTACACATAAATGTAAGAAAAATGTTAATAAGTTCAGATGTTTATAAGTGCTTTAAAATAGAAGATATTCTTCATATTTAAAATTTTAAAGTCCATGAATTCTAAAACTCATGGACTTTAGAATGTGGACAACTTTAATTCCAGCACCTAGAGGCAAAGTCAGGTGGATCTCTGTGAGGCTGAGGCCAGTGTCTACATAGCAACCTCCAGGCCAGCCAGATTATACAGAGAAACATGAGTTTTCCTTAACCTACAAATGACAGATGTATGTATCTCCAATCTACAACAGCTCACATAATTAATACTTTGGTTCTTATATTTCAACCACCCACTCTCACAAGGCATTCTTCTCAATTGTCAACACTTTATGTTGGTCTCCTGAAAAAAATTCATTTCCTCTCATCGTTCAGAAAACACCATAAGCCACATTCCCCCGGAATAAACTGTATCCTGGATAGACTCACTTCTCTTTTTTGTTTGTTCATTTTACTTTCGAAACAAGGTTTCTCTGTGTAGTCCTGACTGTCCTAGAACTTACCCTGTAGGCCAGGTTGACCTTGAATTCAAGAGAACTGCCTGCTTCTGCTTCCTGGGTGCTGGGATTAAAGGCAGGAGCCACCGTGTACAGCTCTCAAGTCTCTATTTTTTTTAATTAACTTTTTTTAGTATTTTTTTTTCTTATTCACTTTACATCCGGTTCACTGCCCCCCTCCCAGTCACCCCCTCCCACATTCCTTCCCCCATCCCTCCTCCCCTTCTCCTCTGAGTAGGTGGATGCTCCCCTGGGCATCCCCCACACTGGCATATCACGTCTCTGTGAGGCTAGGTGCATCTTCTCCCACTGAGGACAGGCAAGGTAGCCCATCTAGAACATATCCCACAGGGAGGCAACAGCTTTTAGGATAGCTCCCACCTCCACCTGTGAGAACTGGGTGGGAGAGGTGGTGGGAGAAGCGTGGTTGGGGAGTTCAGGATCAGGTGTGGGGAGGGGCAGGAGGGATGGCCACATGGCCATGAGAATGAGTGGAAACTTGTAACTGACAGGGGTGGAGAAGTAAGAGCATCTCCAGTAAAAGACAGAGGCCTGGCATAAGGGAGGCGCCCGGAGTCAGTGGAGGTGCTGGTTCTCTACTTAAACTTCATCACTTTGTTTTCTACTGTTAGTTTATTAAATCATATGTATAATTTAATCTCTCAAAACTAAGTTTCCCTATAACAAGACCTCCACCTTAGAGATCCAATCACACCTCTACAATTTCCTACCATCATGCCAGCTACATAGTAAGCCATCAATAAAATGCCAATAAGAAATGTTCACATCTCTACAATTTCCTACCATCATGCCAACTACATAATAAGCCATCAATAAAATGACAATAAGAAATGTTTAATGAAAATTCAAAACCAATGGTTTTGTAATATACATGTAATTACCAATAGGCCTTCCAAGTGTTTTAAGTCAAAATTTGAAATTTATGATGGAATTGTACACCCAACACTAATAAAACAAAAGAATAATTCCCTCTCAAGTTAGAAATTTTCTACCATTATAGAAAACTAACATAGCCAGGTAGAGGTTGTGCAACGCCTCTGATCCCAGCACTCAAGAGGCAAAGGCAGGTGGATCTCTGTGAGCCCAACCTGGTCTACAACGTAAGTTCCAGGACAGTTAAGGCTACCTTGAGAAACCCTGTCTCAAACAAACAAACAAATCTAACTGTGCTGTGCATAGGGAAGCACACCCTTAATCCCAGACACTTGAAAGACAGAGGCAGATGAATATCTACATTTAAGGCAAGTCTGATCTACAGAGTGAGTTCCAGGACAGCCAGAGCTACGCAGAGAAACCCCGTCTCAAAAAACAATGCAAACAAATAAACAAAAAAGCCTAACATATAAATTGAGTATAAAAATATATAACATCTAGTGCCAGCCACAGTAGAACACAGCTGCATCACAGCAACTGGAAAGCTAAAGTAGGAGGATCAGGAGTTAGAAGACAGACTGAGTGGCACACACCTTTAATCCCAGCACTCGGGAGGCAGAGGCAGGTGGATTTCTGAGTTC
>NC_034596.1:55637518-55642725 GCF_900095145.1 Mus pahari
AAAAAAAAAAAAAAAAGACTGAATGAGACTTAGCTCTAAGAAACAGTAATATCCAATATAAGAAAGTTACATTACAATACCATCATTCAAAACAATCCCAGTCTCCTGTACATATAATAACAACACCTCTTTCTGGGAAACAAAATCTCTAACGTAGTCCAAAGTTCTAAAGTAACCATTACTTTTTAAAGTTCATCTGAAGTTGGCTAATATTTTATAGTTACCACTAAGCCTTCAAGGTTCTCGACTGATAAACATATCACACATGTCAAGTCTAGGTTCTTACCTTTATTTCTAATGTGCCACCAAAGCCCATTTTAAACTGGCCATGTATATCTTTGGTGAAGACTCTTTGAAAAGTTTGCTTGAATAAGGAAGTATTGAAAGAGTCACCCATTACCATGTATCCTCTGCACAGAAAAAGGCAAACACAACATACAAAACAAATTAACTGGGCTCATGTATTACCAGAAAAAAATAAATTACTTAGACTATGAACAAATAGTAAAGATATTCCCCAAAACAAATGTTATTAATGCTATTTCTATTAATAATTTTTAATTACCCTTACTCACTGTGTGTAGGGTGTGCACATGACACAGTGTTCATCTGTAGGTGTGAGAACAACTTTCCACCTTCCATCCACACTGTGTGTCCCAAGTATCCAACTCCCTCCCACCATGCCATCAGAGCCTTTACCCACTCAGCGGACTGCAGCCAGATTTTCTCCTTCCGTATGCATCATCTAAGATTAATCATTTCATAATATGCTTAATAATGCACTATTCATTTAAGACTGCTCCTTTTCAGTTGGTGTTTATAAAAGTTGTCTATATTTCTGCTTCTCAAAGTGTGATCCAAACAGGAAACCCAAGTTATATGTACAAGTTACTACCTGAGAAGCCCTTGTCCACACCAGCTGCTTCCAAGTCTCTCCTCCTGTTGTCTTTGTAATTGGCTCTAGGTCAGCTTTCACATCTAGTAAGGTTTCAAAGGCTTTGCAATGCTGAAGTGCTTAGCACAGCTGACCATGGCCTTTACTTTCTGCTTGATGACATTTCCTTAGGTATATATCTAAGAGAATATTAATGAAGCTGAACCCCTGCTTCACTTTTATTCAGCAATAAAAGGAAATCCTGGCACATCTTAAATGTGCATAAATTAAGCATTCTGAATAAAAGATGTCTGTGGGGGCTGGAGAGATGCTTCAGTAGCCAGGAGCATTTGTTTCTCTTGCAAAGGACCCCCAGTTCAGTTCCCAGCACCTACAAGGTGCTTAAAACCACCTGTCACTCCAGTTCCAGGGGAGTCAACACCCTGTTCTAACCTCCTTGGGTACCAGACAGGCAAGGTACATAGTGCACATACATATATGTAAGCAAAACATTTATGCACATAAACATTTTTTTAAAAGTCAATGGCAGGCAAAACACCACTTATTAGTCCACTTGCAGGAAACATCCAGAAGCGGTGAGTAGTGTTGCCTAGGGCAGGAGGACGAAGTGAGAAAGGAGGAGGGGGAACGGAGATTGACAGGTGACAAGCAGCGTCTCTCCGGGGTCATTGCAAATGTTCTAAATTCAATCATAATAATGACCATATACCTTGCGAACATACTACAATCTTATACATTTTAAGTGGATATATTTCATGGTTTGCTATCTCAAAACACTACTAAAACAACCTAGCAACTATAATAAACTTTTTCAAAAGAACTTGTACCTTAATAATCCTGTCTTTTCAAAGACAAAAAAAAAAAAAAAAAAAAAATGAAACATGAGCTCCAAAGAAGACACAGCAATGCTGTTAGCAAACACTGACAAAAAGCTGTAAGACAGCGAGCATTTCATTTCCTAAGCTGTCAGCGTTGGCTCACATTGGCAAGCAGTCATTGTTAGAGACACACATACGTACCCAGTAAGGTTAGGGCAGCACTTCATCTCCAGCAGGCCTGTCTGATCCAACGCACAGGCGTAGATATCAATGACATGCCCCGTTGTAGCAGCTCGATTAGCCAACGCTTCAAAATGCTACAGATGATTTTAATTAATACCAAAATATATATAACCTAATCAAATATATAACCTCGCCATCCTATAAACCTTTTTCCTACTAACAGATCAAAGTCATTTAAGAGTAAAAGAATAATTCATCATCATTTATACATGATCACTTCATTTTCGATAGTTTCACAAAATTGATAACATAATTTCTAGAAATCTTATTTCCAGACAAACAAGTGACAGGCATCTGTAAATCCAGCACTGGGGAAGCTACAACAGGAGGATGCACTACATAGAAAGACTGTCTCAAAATAAAGTCTAATATTTTAACATTCTTTGATATAAAAGCCATTATTTTTAGACATGTCCCTAAGTGAAGCAAAACTAAACAGTGGTAGAGAAAACATTCTCTACTTCAATATAAACACAAGAGAACAAAACAGAACCTTTTTTCCTAGCTAAATCTACAGTCAAGTAAGCATTATCTAAAAACACATCAGAAAAAAGAAAAAAATATATATATATACATATATATAGCAGCAAGAGCATCACCCAGCAGCAACACCAAGGCCTCAAGAGTCACCAACAGATGCTTTTGCAAAACACCCTCCAAAATGTAAAGTTACACAAACAGAAAACTCACAAGAAAACATGAGTGAAAATTACCTTAGTTCCCTTTTTAACATATTTGGCATTGTCCTTCTCAATGTCGTGCCAGGATCTTATAGGTGTCTTTAGCTCATCTCCCACCACCATGCCAGGCCCCTGGGTAGCAGGACCACCAATGAACATCATGATCCGAGCACCAGTGTTGGGGAAAGTACACTATTGGAAAAAAGGAACTCATTCAAACAGTGCAAAGGATAATGAAAAGCAGGGATGTGCACTTCTGATAACGCATTTTAGTGTACTGTTCCTAGAAAGCAACATGTACTTGATAAGAAGTAAGTAAATGTGAGCTGGAGAGATGGCTCAGTGGTTAAGAGCACTGGCTGCTCTTTCAGAGGTCCTGAGTTCAAGTTCCAGCAGCCACATGGTGGCTCACAACCATCTGTAACGGGATCCAACGCCATCTTCTGGTCTGTCTGAAAAAAGTGACAGTGTACTGAGTACTCACATACGTACAATAAATAAGTAAGTCCTTTTTTAAAAAGCATTATTTAAAAAATAATAAGTAAATGCTAAAAGGAAGACATTTATTTGGATAGATTTCTTTCTAAATCCTAAACAGTACTACTTAGTTTTAAAGCAATCTCTAAACTTACACCCTATCGCAAATGTTATGTTTCCCGCTTTGTAGCTGTAGACGCAGATAAAAGAGAAGATATTGTCTTCTGGGGTTTATTCTTGTTCTCTGTATTTAAAGTGGGAGTGTTGCTGGGGCTTAGGTAACAGCACAGCTGCTAGAATGCTTGCCTAGTATCCCCAGCACCACATAAAACCAGACACAGTCTTCGTACCTGTAACCCCAGCACTTAGGAAGGGAAAGGAAGATCAGAAGTTCAAAGCAAGCTTTGGCTACATGGCAAGTTTGAGTCTAGCCTTGGCTATGAGACTCTGTATTAAAAAATAAAAATAAAACATAAGCATCATTTAAAGTCATGTAAAGATAAATCAACAATAAAGAACAAATATATTTGCATAAGAGTACAAAATAAATAACCCACACATCAAATTTCTTACTGGAAAAAAAATTTAAAGCATTAAATTGTAGTGACTTCTCTGTTACACTCACTGAAAGCCTTCACATAGAAGAGGAAAACTGGGAGGTAAAGTAAATGGAAGAAAAGGAGAAGCAAGCAGACAGGCTCCAAAGTACCAAACTCAATGAAAGCCCAGAGGAAGGCAGTGAGAGTCAGAGAGAAATAAACACGGTGCAACGGAAAACAAGCAATGAAGACTCGGTTCGTGTACAACTGCAGTTCAGGAAACATACATACAGTAACATGTATGGACTGAGCAGGATGTATTTATGCATTTAGAAGTATATATGTACACATATGTACACAACTAATAGAAAAGGAGGCCATGAATTTAAAAGAGAACAAAGACAAATATATGAGATAATTTAGAGGGAAAAAAGATAAAGGAGAAATTATGTGGCTATAACCTCAAAAACTTTCAAGTAAAACTCTAGAAAAATAAAGGAAAAGACAGTGTCATCCGCCTATGATCACAGCTCCTGGGAAGCTGAGGCAGGACAGGATAAGTCTGCCAGCCTGCAACAGAGTAAAACCCATTTGAAAAAGGAAAAGGGAAAAGGACAAAGAGGGACTGGAGCAATGGTTCAGCAGCTAAGAGCACTGGCTGCTCTTGTAGAGTACCTATGTTCAAGTCACCTACATGGCAGCTCACAACCTCCTGCAGCTCTAGTTCCAGAGTATTTGACTCCCTCCTCTGTCCTTCAAGGGCTGCTGCACACACATGGAAACACACACACACACACACACACACTTACAATTTTTAAAAAAGACACCTTTCTCCAGTCTGTAAGTGTAGTTTAGGGTTTGGTTTTTTTTTGGCTTTTTTAGTTTTTGGGTTTTTCAAGACAGGATTTGTCTGTGTAGCCCTGGCTGTTCTGGAACTCACTCTGTAGACCAGGCTGGATTCAGAAATCCGCCTGCCTCTGCCTCCCAAGTGCTGGGATTAAAGGCGTGTGTCACCACTGCCCCACTGTAGTTTTTAACCGCTTATCAAGGAAACTACTTTTTGCAACAGAAACCATAGCCAATCAAAATGCAGAATGGTAGAGCCCATTCCAAACTGATATGTCTAAAACATGACACCTGCACCTAAGTCCCAGGGATCATTGTGGAGAAAAGAGCAGAAAGGTCTTACGAGACCGAAGAACAGGAAGTTTGCTGTAGATTGTGTCTCCTAGAAATGTCAGAGAAGCTACACCCATGATGTCTCATCAGCATGGCTGCCTAAACGTGTATGACACCAGCAGACAGGCTAACATGGAAGGGGTATGGCCCATAAGGCCTTAACTACACACAGAGAACTACAGACGGCTAAGGAATGCTGAAAGTGGGGAAAATAGTCTTCCCAGGGAAAAGCACACCAATTATCCAATGCCCACATACAAGATTAAAAATAGGCTTGGGGGGCTGGTGAGATGGCTCAGTGGGTAAGAGCACCTGACTGCTCTTCCGAAGGTCCGGAGTTCAAATCCCAGCAACCACATGGTGGCTCACAACCATC
>NC_034596.1:55643809-55651366 GCF_900095145.1 Mus pahari
AAGCCATGAGGAACAAGCCAGTAAGCCTCTATAGCTTGCTTCTTTAACAGCTCCTACCTTCAGGTTCCTGCCCTGCTTGGATTCCTGCCTTCACTGCGTTTGATGATGAACTGTTATATGGAACTGAGAGTGAAATAAAACCTTTTCCTTCCCAAGTTGCTTTGGGTCATAGTCTTTTTCATTACAGTAATAGTAACCCTGACTACGATACCTTTAATAGTAGTGCACACCTTTGGGGGTTTTTTTGGTTTTTGTTGTTGTTGTTGTTGTTGTTGTTGTTGTTGTTGTTTTGAGACAGGGTTTCTCTGTATAGCCCTGGCTGTCCTGGAGCTCACTTTGTAGACCAGGCTGGCCTCGAACTCAGAAATCCGCCTGCCTCTGCCTCAAGAGCGCTGGGATTAAAGGCATGCGCCACCACACCCGGCTAGTGGTACACATCTTTAATTCCAGAACTCAGGAGGCAGAGGCAGGTAGAGCTCTGTGACAATACTTTTCCAATCCAGCTAGTACTACACAATAACCAGACCAATAGGTATTGGATAACCAACTGGTATGCTCTTCCTGGGGAAGATTATTTTTCCCACTGTCAGCATTCCTTAGCTGCCTTTAGTATTGCTGACTATAGAAACCTCATCTCAAGAAAAGAGTGAGAAAGACAAAGAGAGAGAGAGAGAGAGAGAGAGAGAGAGAGAGAGAGAGAGAGAGAGAAGGAAGGAAAGAGGAAAGAGGAATGAAAGAAAACTAGTAAGTATAATCCAAGAAAGTTCTAGAGTAAATTTACACAACAATTGTCCTACTAATAGATCAAGAATAAAGACTGTAAATTGAGCACCACTAGTCAATGATGCAGTCAATCTCCCCTCTTCAGTGAAGCTTCAGTAACCAGTCATGGGGTGTGAGATACTGCAGAGATGGCTCAGTGATAGCAGCACTTGCTGTTCTTGCAGAAGACCCAAGCTTGGTTCCCAGCAGCCACACAGCAGTTCACAATCATCTCTAACTCCAGTTCCAGGGGAACCAATGCCTTTTTCTGGCCTCCAGGGGCAGCCAGGCATTCATGCAATACACAGACATACATGCAGGCAAAACACTCATAAACACAAAGTAAAAACAAATAAATCTTTAAAAAAATTAAATTGGGGCTGGAGGTCTCTCCAACCAGAAGAACCCAGTTCAATTTCCAGCAACTATGTCAGGTGGCTCACAAACTCCCATAACTCCAGCTCTGCCTCTGACCTCCGAGAGCACTTCTAAGCACATGCACACCCAGACATAACTGAAAATCATATAAACTGGATTTGCCGAGTTCCTGGATAGCTGAGCCCCTGCTGCATCCTAGTGTGTGGTGTGGACAGAAGGCATGCCCTTCCTCTCACGTCTCAGCTACATGTACTTCTTCTATCAGGTGTGGCCACTGCTTACTCTTTATATGTGACACCTAAGTAAAGGTTCCCCTAAGCCCTTGGAGCCAGCCACTCAGGAAATTAATCAAGCCTGAAGAAATACCCAACTGACAGACAGAAAAACAGGTGACAACCTACGGTTTCTGCGGAGCTTTAAAAAGAAAGTACTGCTCCCTGATTTCAGAATGAGAGAAAAGATCAGTCACGCATGGGGGTGCACAACAGCAGACTGACATTCGGAAGGCTAAGTTCTCCTGAACCGCTTGCTCGCTGTTCATTAAGCTCAGCACTAACTCAACTGTACACTAAAACAGAAGAAAAGGATGGCAAAGATGAAGGTGGAGTAAAGGCAGAGGAAGAGGAGGAAGGACAAAGGAAAGGACACCCACAGCAAGCAGCACCATGGTGTTTTGCTCACATCTTTCCGAGTGTGCACATGCGTACACGCACAAACTCTTACATTTCAAAATCAAGCTTTCATCATCACTACCTCAAGCAGTCCTACAGCTATGGAAAGCGCCACTCCTGAGGAACGCAGCGGCCTCTTTCCTTGTGGTACAGGCCAAGGGTCTCGCTGAAGTTCTCCCAGAAGATCTGTGAGATTCATGTCGATTTTCTGTACTGGCTGTAAGAACCTGCAAAACAACAGTAAACGAAAGCCATTTACAATGTGATACTTTACAAATTTCTCTTAAAAATAGAAAAAAAAAAAATGTGATACACAGCGGACCAATAGTTCTCAATTTCTGTGTGCAGCAGAATGTACTGGAGTGTTTCTTTGAAAACAGGTTACGCTGGGCATGGTGGCGCAAGCCTTTAATCCCAGCACTTGGGAGGCAGAGGCAGGTGGATTTCTGAGTTCGAAGCCAGCCTGGTCTGCAGAGTGAGTTCCAGGACAGCCAAGACTACACAGAGAAACCCTGTCTCAAAAAAAAAAAAAATTAAGAAAGAAAAGAAAACAGGTTACTGTTAGAGATGTAGCTCAGTCAGCAGAGGTCCAATTTAGCAAGTGTGGGACCCTAGGCTGGATCCCCAGCAACAGACACAGAAATACATGCTCCAGTGGTCAGGGGAAAGAGAGGAAGCAGAGGGAAAGAAGGAGGAAGGAGAAGGAAGGAGAGAGGAATGAGTTCGACATGCTGGTCCTGCCTACAGTCCTAGCACTAAGAAGGTGGGGAAGAGATCAGAGTCATCACCAACTGCATACGGAGTCTACACCCAACCTGGCTACATGAGACGAGACCATGTCCCCCAGAAAAGGGGGTTGCTATAACGAGGCCCCACTCTACAGTCTGTGCACCACTCCCAGGGATGTGCTGTGCTGCTACCGGCCAAGGAACTTAGACAATCGCTATCAATTGCTTTAAAGTTCTAAGGTTACCAAAATAATTAGAAGATAGATCAATTAACTCAACTGTATTAATAGCACCTCTGATTAGAAGAAAAAGCTACCAGTAAAGACAAATTAAAAGCTTTTGAGGCCCATTTTTACATAGTTGTCCACAAACTACATATTCTATGAATTAAAAATAAAAACAAACATATCAAAACTAAGCTCCTAACATCACAATAATAAAAAAATTAACCATTTCAGTAAAAAAGAAATGGCCACAAGAAGTTATAGTTTGTTTTTTAAAACCATATACTACTGTAATCTATATTCTTAACAATACTTAATATTACATATCACCTAATGTCTTTGTCCAAGTTGAGGGCATGATATGTTTCAAGTACCTGCCTGAACTAAAGGATTCTGTTTGCTATATTAATTACCTATTGGAAGGAGGTGGTTGCTGTACCTGAGGACCACGTGTGGCTTGAGTAACAGGTACTTTAGAGAGCCCCAGCATTTCCTGAAAAGACATGATTTTGATCAGATCAGTTTATTTACTTCCACACTATTAATCAGCTTCTTACAATGTTGAAGGTACTACAAATTAGAAACACAAAATAAGCGTAAGGTTGCTTTTCCAGAAGGCAAAAACAGTCTAGCTGTGGAGGCTGAGCTCCCTCCACAGCAGCTCACCAGAAGAGCAAGTACAAGATGTGATGGAGTGAAAAGGATACTAATTTAGAAGTACTTCTTATCCAGTGAAGTCGTAATACATCAATGACGAACATAAATGTCTTTCCTCTTAGCTTAAACGCATTCATCCCCTTCAGCAACTATCATCTTAAATACCTCCTCTGTAGCAGGAATACAGTGGTTTTAAGAAAACCCTCTCTGCTCCCATGGTAGTTAGAAATCCGGAAGGAATGAAGCTATCTACTAAAGCAGTATAGAACTGTAAGTTCAGCGCGGTGAGGAAGCACATAAAGGAGAGGAGGGAGCCTTGCAGCTCTTACAGAAGACCAGGGTCTGATCCAGCACCTGTAGCAGGTGACCCACAGCCATATATAACCCCAGCTCCAGGGAATCCAATGCTCTCTTCTACCTCTGCAGGCAACTGTGCTCACATGCACACAAACAAGCGCATGCACACACACTTTTTAAAAAGAAAAGAAATCTGTTTAAAAAAAAACAAAAAACAGTACATAGAATCACATTGGGGATATAAATCAATTCATGATTTTCAAGCTAAATGACTTATAAAAATCCCAGTTTTGTTTTGGATTTCACAGATGTACATAATCCTTTTCTATACATAAAAATGATGCCTTACTGCAATTTTCTTAATCTAGAAATGCCTAGTATTGTTTAGTATTATGGCAAAAGTATTTAGCAATCAGAAAATCTACCTATCTACAAAGAAAATAACTGACCTACTTCTACCGTGCTCCTGGACTGCCGTGCTCCTGGACTGCCGTGCTCCTGGACTACCGTGCTCCTGGACTGCCGTGCTCCTGGACTACCGTGCTCCTGGACTGCCGTCAGAAGGAGCAACTTTTCACTATGCACCAAACTCTGAGCTAAACTCTTCAGAAATACTATTCTCACAAAAAATAATAATGACAAGCTAGGCCCAGTGATGCATGGACTACTCAGGAAACAAGAGAACTAACACAGCCAATAAGAAGGCAAGGTTTCCAAGGGAGGAAAGAGAAGGCTGGACAGGTGAAGAGGCTTGCTGGCAAACAAGACAACCGAAACTCAATCCCAGGACCTGGATGCAACATGCAAGAGAGAACCAATACCACAGCTGTCCCTTGATTTCAATGTGTGCACAGTGGTATGTACACACAGAGAGAGAGAGAGACAGAGAGAGAGACAGAGAGAGAGAATAAAGAAATGTAACATTTGTGCCGGGTGAAGGTGGCGCATGCCTTTAATCCCAGCACTCGGGAGGTAGAGGCAGGCGGATTTCTGAGTTCGAGGCCAGTCTGGTCTACAGAGTGAGTTCCAGGACAGCCAGGGCTACACAGAGAAACCCTGTCTTGAAAAAAAAATATATTCTGAGGTTACTTAATATAAATAGCATAGGATTTTAATTCAGATTTTGCTATTTACACTACACTGAATATCACTATGAGGAGAAATTTACAATTAAACAACTAGAAGACTTTAACATTGGAATCTCAGGCTATTTGTGCAGAAAGGCCAGATTCTTTTTAGCTGAACACAGAAAGAAGATAAAAATGTTATATTAAAAGAACACTTTTGTTGTATTGACAATCACTTGCCTGTTCTCGATGCCACATTTGTACTATATAATTTAAGTGGCCACAGTGAGAACTAAGCTTCTCTTTAAAAATGTATAATTTGCTATTAATAAAAGCAAAAGTTTAAAGGCATAATCTGTTTTATTCTCGTGACCATCCTGAAAAGCAGACATCCTTATAACAGCTTGTATGCCTAATCCAAAAAACTCAAACCCTGAAATGCTCCAAAACCTGAATGTTTCTAAGTGTTACCAGAATGCCACAATGGAAAATTCCACACATGACCTCACATGATGCACTACAGTCAAAGTACAGATGTACTAAACATATTCCATAAAGCTACATTCAGGTTGTGTCTATAAGCATACATATATTAAACATCAATTATTTTAGCTTATACTTGGATATCATCCCCAAAATATCTCTTTCTGTACAATGTCATGCCACATCATGACGTCTCAGTCAATAATGGAGCACACACAATGGTGGGCCCCTGAGAGTACATCGGCTATCATGCCATAACTTCTTAGTTGATAGAAGTACTCTATGTCCACACCATCATAATTCCATACCCATGAATAAAAATATTCCCAAAAACCTAGTACTCATGAGGTAAAGCAAGCAGATCTCTGAATTTAAAACCAACCTAATCTACATAGAGTTCCAAAACTTGCAAAATACTTCTGTTTCAAAGAATGTTATATATTCAACCTGTACCCACTTCTCCAGCTTCACAGAACCAAATGGTCCTCCTTTTTCTGCCTCCTGTCCTCCAGACAGAACTCCACCTCCTCCTCGGAAGCTGCCCAGGCTCATCTCTTACTTTCACTCATGATCTCTAGTCTCCTCCTCTTCCATGTAAACTCACTCGACCATCTCAAGGATCTCTAACAAATTCTCAAACTGTCTCTTTCCTTATCAGCAAAGCTACAAAAAGAACAGGCTTTAGAGACAAGCACGGTGATGCAAACCTGTGCCCTGCACTCAGTAGGCTGAGGTAGAGACCAGTAAAATGCCTTCAGTCACATCGAAGTTTAAAGATACAGTTAAAAGTAGATAGATAGTCTTGGGCTAACTACAGTGTAGTCAGTAAAGTGTTTGCCTCAAAAGCATGGAGACCTGGGTTCAATCCCACAAAGCATTTAAAAATCCAGTGTAATGGAGCAAACCTGCAATCCACTAGAGTGGTAGAGACTAGTGAAGGGATCCCTGAGGCTTCAAGGGCCAGCCAGCCTAGTCTAGTCCTTAAGTTCTAGGCCAGTGAAAGACAAAAGAAAGTAGAGGACACCTGATGACTAGCCACGCCTTAGGTGGGCCTAAGGCCTCCACCCACACACGAACTTGCACACAAATAGTGACTATCCAAACAGTGCACATGGTGAGAGCCTCATAAGTGTACAGAATAAAATTCTAATAAAGCCATCACAGAAATGAAACAAGTTATATATGTGGTCATGGAGAGATGGAAAGTAGAAAAGTCTTTCATTTGTATGACAGTTAAATGACACAATAAATAAAACTGATGTCAACACTAAAGTTAAAGTCATAATACAATTGGAATGAGTCATCATATTTTTTAAAATACATGCATCTAGAAAGCATTCACTAACATACACAGTACACAAGTCCAGGGTCCAGACTCCCACTCTTCCTCACCTGCAGTTGTTTGGCAGACAGATCCTTTGTGCCCCTGAAGACATAGCTCTTTGAAATGCCTTCACAGCCAAGCTCATGGACCTGCACCATTCTCCCAAAGGTAATAAGTCCAACCAAAGCTGTAGGTGGCAAAAGGCTCAATGACATCTGCATGGATTCCTTCAGAGCCTGTAAATCCTCATCTTCTATGCAAGTATCAACGACATAGAGAAAGATCAAAGGCATCTGGGGGCCACGCTGTAAAAAGAAAGTGCAGAAAGAAAGGGATTTATAAAGGTAGTAATATTTTAGCACAATATTCAAGACAATCAGGAACTAATTAAAAATGCAAACAGTAAAATATATTAATAGTGTATACAATGGAATTCTAAGAAAACCATACAGAAATGAAACATGCCATGTGTGGTCGGGGAGAGAGATCCAAGGCACAGCACAGCATTGAGAAAGAGAGTAAGTTTAAAGGGCTGACAAGATGACTCAACGGTAAAAGCACTATGGCACAAGCCTGACGACCTGAGTTCATCCCCAGGACCCACAGTAGGACAATAATGACTTCTTAAAATTGTCTTCTGACCCCTAAATGCACACTATAGTATGCACACATCTGCATCGAAACACGTACAGAGAGAGAATATTCATCATCATTATAATAATGAATTTTAAATGTAAAAATTAGTAAAGAAAAATTAAATTTAGAAGCATATGTATAGCTGTCTTGCTGATGCATACCCTTGATGCCAAAACTCAGAAGGCAGTCAGAAGGAACAACAGTCAAGACCAATCTGAATTCACAGCAAGGCCCTGCTTCAAAAAGCAGAATACATACATACATACACATACACACACACAGTGGGAAAGGGAGGGGGGGGAGGGAAGGAAGAGAGGGAGGAGAGGGAGG
>NC_034596.1:55654422-55671542 GCF_900095145.1 Mus pahari
AAAAAAAAAAGAAAGAAAGAAAGAAAGAAAGAAAACAAAGAGCTATTTCTAGAGAATGTGCTTGGAACAGCTCCTTTAAGAAGAGCCTTCATGGCCAGGTATGTCAGTACACTTGCAATCCCAATCCTTATGAGGCAGAAGCAAGACCACTGCGGCAAGTTCAAGGCTAGGCAGGCTACAGAGCATGTTCCAGGCCAGCCACATACTGAGACTGCCTCAAAAACATAAATCAACGACAACAAAGATAAAGGCGAATAAAAACAAAGGAGTGACTTCAGAACCTGACCAACAGCCTGAAGGAAAAGTCAACCACAGGAAAGACTGCAAGGTTTCAGGCTGTAGGTAAAGTTGGTGTGCTCAAGGCTCAGAAAGAAATCAGTTGTAAGATAGCACATTGATCCGAAAGGCAGATTGAGCCAGGCAGAGCAGCACCTACCTCTAATCCAGCACTAGCAAATACCAAGTAAAAAACAAAGAATCCATAATGTTTTGGAGGTAGAACTACATTCACAAGCAGACTAGGTAGGAGAAGGGGTAGAAGAAAAAGAAATTTTAAAGACGTTTTCTGAAATTTTGCCTTAGATATGATAGCACCTTTTGGTTGGCGCACACCTTTAATCCTAGCACTCAGGAGGCAGAGGCAGGCAGATCTCTGAGTTCCAAGCCTGCCAAGGTCTACACAGAGAAACTCTGTCTCAGAGTATATTAGCACCTTTTGAATATCACACCAACTCAATTATGACCAAGTCATAAGATGGGTTCATACACAGCTAGTACCGTTAGTATCCTTAATAAGATATAATAGGTTTTACATGACATTTGCATCTGGTTACCAATTCACTATAACTAGAATACCAAAATTTAAGTTCTTCGTACTTAACTATAATTCTAAACAGAAAAAAAATGGATTTCTTACATAAATGAACAAGAAACAATCTATTTTTTTTCTCTCTGTTGAGATGATCTCCTGTAGCCCAGATTGGCTCTGAATTTGCTATGTAGCCAAAGATAATCTTAACAGAATTGCCCTGCCTCCACTCTCAGTACCGAGATCACAGGTGTGTGCTGGTTTCTGTGAAGCTAGGGGTTGGGCCCGGGGCCCTGTGCATGCTAGGTAAGTACTCCATTGGCACAGCTAAGAGAGCACAGACTGCAGTTCTGAACAGTATTATCACATTAGTTTTTCCATGCATTTAATTACCATAAAGGATTCAAAACTGCACGGCAAGTGGTCCTACTGCACAGGACAGGCTCGTACTGGATGGGTGGTAGGTCAGGTCTCTCCTTCAGAGGTGTAAACAGCGCTGCCACTGGGACAACCATTCTTGTAGCTTCCAGACGACTAGATGGCCAAACATTCCAACTGAACCGGACCCCATCTCGTTCTTCATTTTGTTGGATAAATTCCAAATAGGTTGTCATTGTAGCACTTGATTCTTATCTCTGTCTGAAACATAAGTCAAAAGATATTCAAAGGTCCAAAAGCCTCATAAGAAATGAGTCTAATGCTCACAAGGCAGTAAGAGGAAGAGATTTTCACTCTTCAAACTGTTGACAAGGACCAATGAGACAGGGTTAAAGGCACTTGCTGGAGGGTCTAATGAACAGAGTTTCATCCCTGGGACCCACATGGTAGAAGGGGAGAACCAAGATGCCCTCTGACCCCCAAATAAACAGATACAAAAATCATAAAATTACAAAAGATACATAGTTTTTAATTATAAAATGACAAGTTCTCATCAGACTTTCTAGGAGACCATTTAATAGTACTCCTGCTATTTCTGAAGCTCTGTGGAGAATACTAATGGCATGATAAACAAAATGCCTATTAAATGCTATCCCCAGGACATACATCTTACAGAGCCCCTCACAGGAACTGAATTCTAATTTGTCAAAGCATTTGAGATATATAATTTTAACATAATACTTTAAATTCTTAGGAGGGTTTAGGCTTCCTAGTTATTGTTTGTCACTGTTATTGTTTTGAAAGAGTCTCACTATAAAACCAGGTTGTCATGAAAACCCCCCTGCTCCAGCTGGGGCCTCCCAAGTGCTGGGATTATAAACATGTATCACCACAACCAGGTATCTTATCACCTTCTAACTGGCTGGCTAGGGTGCTGGCTTCCCCAGCTAGAGTACAGTCCTGCCTCTGGCTCTTAAGCTGGAAAGAGTGGTTACTCATGGATGAAAGCTAAAGAACCCAAATGCATGAAAGTATAGTATTCCAAATACTAATGCACAAAACGAAGACAATCAGGTTTTAAAAAATTGAAGCTGGAGAGATAGCAATAGTTATGAACACTCATAGCTCTTTGCAGAGCAACTCGGTGCCATGTATGCACCAGAAAGCAGGCCCTCACCAGATACCCAATATAGCATCTTGATTTGGATTTCTTTCAAAACTGAGACGTTTCTAGTCAATGAAAGTGCTGAGAAGACCGAGCTGGGAAGGAACTTAGATGTAGTCATATCTAGGATTCATTCTGTGAGCCCGTGCACACTGATGGACGAGGCTGATGGAAACTAGCAGGCTTGAATGACTTTCCACCTGTTGCTGGCCTGTTCACGAGGCTCTGTCCTCGGAAAAAGAAGCAACAAGCCCCTGTGGTATAACCAGCAGGGAAAGGCATGGTGGTGCATGCTTGTAACCCCAGCACTAGGGGACACTAAGATAGAAGGATTGCTGTAACCTGGGCTACCCGTTGACAGAATGAAACCCTGTCTCAAAGTAACAAAACTAAAAGTAATGGGGGAGAAGAGCAAGGGAGCAGAAGTCATATATAAGAAAATGATTGCATGAATAAAAATCATCTTTTTTGCTTCCCCTCTCCCCTCCTCCATTAGAATGCAGTCTTCAGGGCTGGTGAGATGGCTCAGTGGGTAAGAGCACCCAACTGCTCTTCCGAAGGTCCAGAGTTCAAATCCCAGCAACCACATGGTGGCTCATAACCATCCGTAACAAGATCTGACTCCCTCTTNTAAAAAAAAAAAAATGTAGTCTTCACATACTTGTTTTATTTTTGGCTTTGGTGTTTTTGTTTTAGGATATAAAAGTAAACATGTTTTTCTTTGGATCCTCAATACTGTTTAAAAATATAAGAAGGTCCTGAGAACCACTGCCTTAGTTCCCTTTCACTGAGAAAGATTAAAAGATCTAGAAAGTGTTCACACTTAGGCAACAACAGGGTTAAATTTCTAAAATAGGCTATGGACTGGACCCATATCTAAAATGCTTCTTTAAATGATTCATGTTTATTGTATGTCCACTGGTGTTGGTCTGTATATATGTATGTGTGAAGGCATCAGATTCCCTGGAACTGGAGTTACAGACAGTTGTGAGTGGCCACGTGGGTGCTGGAAAAACCCTGGTCCTCTGGAAGAGCAGCAGAGGCTCTTGATGGCTGAGCCATCTCACCGGGCCCTGGACTGAATTCTACTCCACATCCTCATATTTTATTAGGACATACAAAATGTCACCTAAGTGATATGTGAGCACAGTATCCCTTTTCTCTCAGCCTCTCTCTCCTCTCTAAAGCCACAGATCCACTCCCTGCAGTTCACTGAACATCTTAGCACTCTCACTTCCCAGCAGTCATTTGAAGCAAGTAGCACCCTGTTCTTACTTTGTCCTGCTACATGGTCATGCACAGCTTCCTTACTTCTCTTTCCAAAGTAGTAACTGTTCACGCTTCGAATCACAAAGCCCTCCTTGAAATCCCTGTCACAAACCTCCTTAATGTGATGCTCTATTTGGCAAGCACCTTATCATCTAATAGGAACATTAGCCTAAAAATAGAGCCAAGCTTGTTGGAACAGGACTTTAATCCTAGCACTCAGAAGGCAGAAGCAGATGGATCTCTTGTCAGTTCCAGACCTGCCATAGTGAGACCCTGTTTGAAATACACACACACACACACACGCACACATCCTGAAATATTGTTAGAATACAGATTTTACAAACTCATCTTTTTAAAAAGTGATGTAAAATACAAAAGACCATTCTTTTTTTTTAAAAAAGTCACATTTTTTCAACAATTTATAGCAGTGATGACTATTTTAATTAAATAATTTCTCTTGATAGAGCCAAGCATTATGTCACTTTACCATCACACAGCAATTTCCTATATCCTGAAAGGCTTTCTATAGTATCGTTTTTCTCTATTCCATTTTAACCCCCTTACGCATTCCTAATGGGAAAACATACAAATTTTAAGTAAATTAGTTATCTGTTACCATCTTACCTTCCTACATTTCAGTTGCAAATTTCTTTTATATATATTTATTTCATTTTTGTGTATTGGTGTTTTGCCTGTATCTGCCTGTATACTATGTGTGTGCAGTACCTGTAGAAGCCAGAAGAGGGCGGTGGATCCTCTACCAATGGAGTTGCTTGTTAACCAGTAATGAGCCTGGGGGGGTTGAGAGGAAAGGTGTGTGGGTATGTTACAAATGGTTGTAAATAGGTAATGAGCCACTGTGTGTATATGTGTATTACAAATGGTTGTAAGCCAGTAGTGAGTTCTGTGTGTGTGTGTGTTTCTGTGCCTGTGTATGTATTCATGTGGATGTGCAACCAGTGCTCTTAACTTCTTCCCAACCCCAGTTGTAAAATTTCCAATGAAATAGACTGAGTAACAAATTCTGGCTCTTGGGCAATAAACTTCTCTGGCCTTCAAAATTTCACATCAGTTATAAGAGAATTTTGGGAGCAGTAATACTATAGGTCTTTGAAACAAAAAATGAAGGACCTCTAAAGATGCTGGAAAGAAGGAAGATGTAATATGCATTTAAATTTAAATGTCTTTCAGCAAATATGCCCAGCTATCCGTGGTTTAGGGTGGGGTTGTGTTAAGGCACGACAGAAGTTTAGCTGACAAGATGAATTAAACGTCTCCACTCTAGTCTACCTATGGATTTATTGTAACTCTTACTCCTCATTTCCCACAAACAGTAAAGCTCTACAGACAGAATGAATGCCCCAGTGCACGGTATTGCTCAGTTCTGAAACCTGATCATTAGTAACCAAGGCCCCAGGCACTAGCTATACCTGGTGGCTTTTTCTTTAACCTTTCTTTATAAGGCCCAAGGCCGAATTACAGGTGATGTAGTCACCTGGGTTCAAAGTCTAGGGCACTCCTGAGCAGCCAAGAAACGAACCTAGAGGCCCCAGGGCACAGGAGCCTTGGGCAGGGTTGGCAAAGCGTGTCACCCAGGAGGTGGGGGTGGGTGGGTGCAGAGCCAGATGCTCAGACCCTCGGTCTCCATCCCTCTCCTGTCCTTCCACCTAAACTAGGAGGACTAGAGACGAGGGCGCTCCGTCGCCATGACAAGCACAGGGCTCAGCGCTCCCGGTTCGGTGCTGGGCCACAGCCTCCGGCACGCCCCGCTGCTTAGGCTAGAGCACAGCCGGGACAGAGCCGACAATCCCGAGACTCCGGCCCGCCGCCCGCCTCCCAGCTCCGATTAGGACCCCGGTGGAGCAGAGGTGGCTGCCACGCCAGTCCTCACCACAGTACCTTCCCAGAAGCTCCGTGACGGCCACAGCCTCCGCCTTGCACAGTCGGTCCGCTCCGAAGCCCAGTGGCAGCGGTGGCACCGCGATCAGGGGCGGCCCCGCCCCGCCCCCGGCCTGTAGGAGGGCCTGGGCCAGGACAACATGGCTGGTGCCGTCTCTGCCACGTCAAAGGGGAGGAGGCGGGGAGGGGCGACCAGCGGAGGGGCGGGGCAGGCGGGAGCAAAGGGGCGGGAACTGTCCCGGAAAGGGCGGGGCCTGCAGGAGTAATGGGCGCTGAGTGGCGGAAAAGATGAACCGGAGTAATAAAGAGGGTGGGGCGAGCGTGAAAGAAGGCCAAGCAGAGGGCGGGGACAATACAGGAAGGGGCGGGGCGAGCAGGAAGCGATGCGATCACCGGGGCGGGTGGAGGAAGGGAGGTAACCGGAGCAATAGAAGGTGGGATCTGTCGGAGCAGCTCGGCTGCGGAGCTCCAGGGGGCAGGAGGCTGTGCGTAGTATTAAGGTTAAAATAGCCGAGTGGGCAGCACTGGGAGGCAGAGGCAGACAGATTTCTGAGTTCGAGGCCAGCCTGGTCTACAGAGTGAGCTCCAGGACAGCCAGGGCTACACAGAGAAACCCTGTCTCTTAAAAAAAACAAAACAAAACAAAACAAACAAACAAAAAACAAAAATACCCGAGTAGGGCATTGCTAGCAACGAAGAAAAAAATTGTTGGGCTGGTGAGATGGCTCAGTGGGTAAGAGCACCCAACTGCTCTTCCGAAGGTCTGGAGTTCAAATCCCAGCAACCACATGATGGCTCACAACCATCCGTAACAAGATCTGACGCCCTCTTCTGGAGTGTCTGAAGACAACTACAGTGTACTTACATATGATAAATAAATAAATCTTAAAAAAAAAAAAAAATTGTTAACCTCCAGATGTAGCTCTCGCTTCTACGGTTTGCTTGAACGATTGTTTTCCTGTTTTCTAGTATATAGAAAAAGCTCTTGCAAGTTCTTTCCTGACAGTGTATCCGTGTCCAAAGAGGAGAAAGAACGAAGCACGAGTTAACAATTATCTGATGTATTCGCTAGAAAAATAGATGCTCAGATTCTCCTAACTTTGAATTTTCGTCTGTGTGTTGTCAAGACCTGATGAGCCAATGAGAAGGCTCGGCTCAGGAACCTCACTTCCCTAGCACTCACAAGGCAGAAAAGGAAACTTTACTCCCAGAAGTTGTATTCTGACCACCTCACTAATCCACATGCAATCGCAAAATTGTAATTTCAAAGTTTGTAAGTAGCTCACTCGGCTAGTGGTGATGGTTCATGCCTGTCATCTCAATAGTCAAGATTAAAATTTTTTTAAAAAGGCAGCCCAGCTTACGTTACATTGCAAACTGTAGACCCTTCTAGGCCACAGAAAAGACAATCTCAAAAACCTAAAAAGTATCCTGGTGTGATACTTGGTACTCCTGAAGCTGAGGCAAGAGGATCGGATCACTACAAGTTTGAGGCTCCTTGAGCTACCTAATGAGTTCCAGAACAGCCTCAGCTAAACGTTAAGATGCTACCCGAAAAAGCGAAAAACAAAACAAAACAAAAAGTTCTGCATTCATCCACTTTGTTCCCAACGAGATCAGAAAGACACCACCCTAAAGGGTTGTAAGATTTAGACGAATGTAACGTGTTTACAAATGGTTAAAGACAGCCGGGCGTGATGGCGCATGCCAGCACTCGGGAGGCAGAGGTAGGCGGATTTCTGAGTTCGAGGCCAGCCTGGTCTATAGAGTGAGTTACAGGACAGCCAGGGCGATACAGAGAAACCCTGTCTCGAAAAAAAACAAAAAAACAAAACAAAAAAAAAAGGCAATTATATTGTTCATTAATTAAAAAAAAATAAAGATTACAAAATTCATCCCCAAGCTGTAGAAGAGAAAATGGGATTACAGCGACCTAGAAACTCTTCGGGAACCACTTCTGCCAGGAATTATCCTCGCGCGCGCTACATTCCACCACCGGAGCCATAAGCTTGATGCAACCCGCGGGTTTCCACGGGTTTCCTCCCGTGCGGCTCCGCCCCCTTACGCCGGTGGCCTCGGCGGAGGTCGCTCAGGCGCCTGCGCCCAGAGTAGGCACGGCGCAGGCGCCGATCGAGCCTGGCGGGAGCGAGAACCATGGCGTGGGTTCCTGCCGAGTCTGCGGTGGAAGAGTTGATGCCACGGTTGTTACCTGTGGAACCCTGTGACTTGACGGAAGGTTTCGATCCCTCGGTCCCCCCCAGGACACCTCAGGAATATCTGAGGAGGGTGCAGTGAGTGATTTTTGCCCCGTGCTAGTGGGCTGGTGGTCGTGCCCCTGTGTACAGCCCTGGTGCCGCGCCTGACCCTTGCTGTGCAGCAGCCCCTCCTCTGTTTGCGTTCCTATCTTTCGGGAGGTCCAGGAAATCTAAGCTCTTATTACATCCTACGGTTGGCAAATATCTTTTGAACTTGATTGCACGTTAAGACGTGTGTTCTTAAATTTCTTTGCTTTTAATCTAGGTATCAGGCGTTTCGTTCTTTCATTGGGAGCTTGAATTTTATTTGCCATTACATAATGAAGTAAAATACATCTATTCTACAAAGCGAAATAATACTAAGTGTCATTATATGTATTACTTAATTGTAGGATCGAAGCAGCCCAGTGTCCAGATGTTGTGGTAGCCCAGATTGACCCAAAGAAGTTGAAAAGGAAGCAAAGTGTGAACATTTCTGTGAGTTTTACTAACCACCCGGGAGTATTTTAACAGCACACACATACACAACACTAAAGCTTTCCTATCATAATCAAGAATATCAGTTATGGTGCGTATAAGATTAGATTGCTCCTTATAAAGTTAGACACCGCTTGGAAGCTAACACCGGAGTGTTTTGGTCTGGAGGCCAGCCTTCATTGAGACCCTCTGAAAAATGTGTGTGTGTTTGTGTGTGTGTGTGTGTCATTTAAAAGATTACTTCCCCCCACCCCAAAAGAAGTACTTCAAGTGTTTACTAATATTGACCTTTATAAATAATTAAGGATATCTTTTCTGGATATACCTTTATAGTTATTTTTCTTTTTTTTTTTTTTTTTTTTGGTTTTTCGAGACAGGGTTTCTCTGTATAGCCCTGGCTGTCCTGGAACTCACTCTGTAGACCAGGCTGGCCTCGAACTCAGAAATCCGCCTGCCTCTGCCTCCCGAGTGCTGGGATTAAAGGCGTGCGCCACCACGCCCAGCCTGTCCACACTCTTTACTCATTTGCTTATCCACCACACTTTATATTAAGCAGTTAGGTTGTGCTGGGCACTAGGAACACAACAGGATAATAAAGAAAAGGTCTAAAGGCCAGGCCTGTTGGTAAGCATGCTTGTAATCCTAGCACTTGGAAGTAGAGACAAAAGGGTCAAGAAGTCCAGGTCATTCTCAACTACATGGAAGATTCCAGGATCCCCTTGGAGTATATGAGACTCTCATCTCAGAAAGAAAGAAGAAAACTTCCCTATGCTTGTACAGTATCAGTCTCCTGAAGGGCACAAAGAATAGCCAAATCATTACATCATCTGGTCATTGCATGAAGGAAATAAAGAGCACTCAGCAGTCAAAACTATAGGGCTAGAGAGATGGCTCAGTGGTTAAGAGCCCTGGGTGTTCTTCCAGAGGACGCAGGTTCAATTCTGAGCACCTAGATGGTGGCTCACAACCATCTCTAGCTCTGCTTCCAAGGGATCTGATGCTCTCTTTACACCTTTTCAGGTAAAAAAAAAAAAAATAGGGCTGGAGAGATGGCTCCGCAGTGAAGAGCACTGACTACTCTTCCAAGGGTCCTGAGTGAGTTCAAATCCCAGCAACCACATGGTGGCTTACAACCATCTGTAATGAGATATGACACTTCCTCTTCTGGAGTGTCTGAAGACAACTACAGTGTACTTACATATAATAAATAAATAAATTTTAAAAATATATCTCTCAGCCATTTATGGTAGTACATGGTTTTAACACTAGCACAGAGGAATCAGGCTGGCCCGGTCTACATAGGTATTTCCAGGACAGCCAAGACCACATAAGGAGACCCTATGTGGAGAACAAAACAAAACAAAACTTGGGAGTAGGAGTGTGTTTCCTCAGGGAAGATTATATTAAACCTGAGGTCAGGTTTTCTGTTTTTCAAGGTTTTTGACAATTTTATGTTTGAAGTAATTCCTTTAATGTTTATAATTAGGATATTTTAATTAATACACTATGCATTTTATATAACCTCACATGTTTTCACTAGATGCACATGATCTCATGTATACTTGGTCTTTTTTCAAGTTTACCCCACTGAGTTTTGTTAGACAGTGGTACCTGATTATTTGGGGGGGGGTTCAAACACTTTTTTAGACTTGTTTCTGTTTTTGTTGTTTATTTTATGTATGAGTGCTCTGATGCATGTAAACCTGCAGGCCAGAAAAGGGCATCAGATCCTATTACAGATGGTTGTGAGCCACCATGTGGTTGCTGGGAATTGAACTCGGGACTCTGGAAGAGCAGCCAGTGCTCTTAACAGCTGAGCCGTCTCTCTAGCTTGACATTTGCTCACTTGTTAAATGTGTGCTATTTTGGAAAATAAAAGTAAGACTTAAAAAAAAAAAAAAAAAGTAAGACTTGGCATGTTGAGTATTTAGCCACCTTGTTTGACAACTCTGGGGTTTCAGTCATCACCATGCCAACCCCCACCTGTTGAGCATCTTTACGTTATTGGGTATATTTTGACCATCCCCAAATTATTTAGGGTATATCTCTTTTTTGTTGTTGTTTTTCTTCACTGTTCTAGAACCTTCAGCCAGCACACACTTTTAATCCCAGCATTTGGGAGACAGAGGCAAGTGGATCTCTTTGAGTTTGAGGCCAGCCTCATCTAGTGATCTGAAGGAGTTCCAGGCATCCAAGGCTACACAAAGAGACCCTATCTAGGGGTGGGGGAAGTTATATTCTTCAAGTTCATAGAATTTATATTTCATAGAAACGTCATCCATAATCATTCAGGCTATATTTTTTAGTCAGATGCCAAAGGGTCTGTTTTATTAACTGGTACATAGATTGTAAAGTGAACTGCCTGCTTTTCTGCCCTGATAAAATGTGCCTTTATGTTCTTATATAATGTTCTCATTCACTGAAATGATTTTACTCTAATTCTGCAGACATAAGATTCTAGTTACAACACTAACATTCACTCTAACATGTGTGAACTGATTTCCAGCTTTCCGGATGCCAGCCTGCCCCTGAAGGTTATTCCCCAACACTTCAGTGGCAGCAACAACAAGTGGCACATTTTTCAACTGTTCGACAGGCAAGTGTCCTTTTAATGAAATTAACCTCCTTCGGGTATATTTCTGTTCTTAGACTAATTAGAAAAAAGTATGAGTGAGTTAACAAATTGTTCTAATCCTTAAACATACTGGTATGTATTTTCTGTGAATGTTTAAAATTTTATACAAAAACTTTTTAGTTTTTCATTCTTTGAAGATCATTCATTTTTCTTCCTTTAGAGTGTGCACAAGCATAGAAATCACTGGAAATCTCAACAGTTGGATAGTAATGTGACAATGGTATGTGAGTTTCTTGGCTTACATTATCCAGTGTGTACCTGTGTGAATAATCTTTAAAGAGTTAATTGGTTAGTCTTTATTGTTTTTATTTTCCATCATATGCCATTATGTAAGTTTATCAGTTTGATATAGTAGTAACCTGAACCAGTTCAAAATTTTTTTTGCTTCTCTTTTTTTTTGAGAGTATCACTATATCACCCCAGCTGGAATGGGACCCATTCTATAGACCTGGCAAACTCAGACACGGGGGTCCGCCTGCCTCTGCCTCCCGAGTGCTGGGATTAAAGGCGTGTAGCCACGCCTGGCCCAGGACTGTTTTAATCTTGAGAGATTTAGGGTAGATGTTGTTGTCGGGGTCAAAATAGAGTATTAATGGTGTATCAGTTGTAGTAAAATAAGTAAATAAGGCTGAGAAGTTGCAAAGTGTTCTTAGGTGTTACTGCCTCGTAATAGTCGTTCTCTATGTGTACACACAAGGGAATAATAGAGAGGCCATCAGATTGGACTAGACTTCACTCATGCCTCCAGCAGCAGTCACAGCCTACAGTTCTGGCAGTGAGAGCTGCAGCATAGGGATTTAAAGGGCAACATGCGCAGTTATGTCCTTAACTAGTGCCGAGTCTTTGTGTTGGGACAGTCAGAATGTATGAAACCTTCACTGTTTTGTTTTGTTTTGGTTCCAAAACTTTTAGTTGTTTATTTCTTGCCTTTGAAGTACCCTTCAGTGATTTCTTTGGCTTCATGTATTTTTACTGTTCAACATAAAAACAAATAGAAATAAGTTTTGTTTTTTTTTTTTTCTTTTAGCCAAAATCTGAAGATGAAGAAGGCTGGAAAAAATTTTGTCTGGGTGAAAGGTTATGTGCTGAAGGGGCCACTGGACCATCTACAGAGGAAAGCCCTGGGATCGATTATGTACAAGTAGGTGGTGGCATAGGTAAACACACCAAGTGACCCAAAGGGCAGACATCTGTTAGGGTATTGGAACCATCAGTCCACAGCCTCTGCCAGATTCAGACTGCAGCCTGCTTGTGTACACCTCATGACCTGAGAGCCGTGTGCTCTTTCACAGACTGTGAAAGACAAAGCTGAGTCCCAGCACTTGCGAGGCAGAGGCAGGTAGATCTCTGTGTGTCCGAGGATAGCCTGGACTACGCAGAGAAACCCTGTCAAGTCTGACTGAGATGATGTGTGACTGGCAAAGATCAGGACTGTCGGATTCTGTGTAGGAGGTGCTTACCAGCCTCTCACTTAGGTCATGGCTGTTGACTTAGTGTCAATCAGGTTTGTCAAATAATGTACTGGGCTCCTATCCCTTTAGTGTCAGTTATGTGATAATCTTACTAATTAAAAGATACTCTATTGCAAAGGCATTTTTTGTTTGTTTTATTTGGGACAGGGTCTCCTTGCCTAGATGGCCTTGCCACCCCTTCACCCCCCCCCCCCCAGAGTCATCTGGGTAGCTAGGGTAACAAGTGTACATTATCTTGTCTACCTAGGATTTGGGGCTTGGTGCTTTGTTCTGATCTGGGTATTTTGTGAAGCAGGGTTGGAATTAATAAAGACATTTTAGCATGAATTCAAAGCACAAAGGCCAGTGGAGAAAGAGACACTCAGAATACACACCCTAGAACATCAGTGTGGAGAAGCTCAAGAGTCACTTTAGGGTTTTGGTGTCTTGCCTTGTTTTGCTTTGTTTTTAAAATTATTGGGCCAGGGTTAAATATTAAGTTATAAGTACTCAGAAACAAAGGAAAACATGATAATTAGAAAATTCTTGTTTTTGTTTTGTTTTGTGTCTTTTGTCTTGTCAGATAGGGACTCACTGTGTAGCCCTGGCTGGCCTGGAATTCCTTGTGTAGACCGGTCTGTTCTCAAACTCAGAGACCCTCCTGCCTGTTTCCTGAGTGCTGGGAGTCATACCTGACGCAATTAGGAAATTTTTAGAGTAATTAATACTTATTCTTCACATGAGATCTTGAGAGTACATTTCAGTTTTTGGTGACTTTGTGGAGGACATTGAGACAGTCTTACCCAGGCTGGCCTAGAAGTCACAGTAACCCAGAATGACCTGACTTCAAATCCTCATGATGCCATGATAATCATACATTTTGTGGCTAAGTCCTTGTTCTTCACAACTGACCTGCCTATAAGTTTGAAGGTGTTCCCATCAAACCCATTGTGAGTGCCAGCTCAGTGCCTTCAAGCCTGACAGCTTGTGTTCAATCACCAGAACCCACATGGTGGAAGGAGAAGTCAACTCCTGAAGATAGTCCTTCCATGTACACACATACACACACACACATATACACATACACTCACAGAGATACATGAAATTTTTAGAAATCACTCAGTGATCCTCCGGCCTCAGTCCAACAAGTACTAAGTGCTAAGATTACAAATGTGTGCCACCATGCCTGGCTAAGAATATGATTTTAATAAATTAAATTTTAAAGGTATGAAATTTTTAAGAATGCTACTTGGAAACATTAGCTTTCTTCATTTGAGGCAGTTTTATATATTCTACTATAGCAAGCCAAGTCAGTAACAGTTTGTAAGGAAGTCGAGCGAGGAGGCAAGCGCACATGCCTGGTGCCCATGGAGGCTAGACAGGGGCATCGGATCCCAGGAGCTGGTGTCTCAGGTGACTGAGAGCCAACTGTATGGGTGCTGGGAACTGAACTTGGGGTAGTAAATACCCCTCACTGCTGAGCCATCTCTCCAGCCACTTTGCCTCTTATTGTTTGTTTGTTTGTTTGTTTGTTTTTCCCACAGTACCAAGACTTAAGCCCAGTGTCTATCAGAGCTAGACCCCCTAGCCTGTGGATTTTTTCCTGTCTTTTATTGGGCAAGAAACTTATCAGTTTGCACAGAAGTAAATGAAGCCCTTCTTGTGTTATCATTTAGTAAATCTGTCTTTTTTTTTTTTTTTTTCAGGTTGGTTTTCCTCCCTTGCTTAGTATTGTGAGCAGAATGAATCAGGTAATTGTCATCAAATAATACATAGTCTTTTGCTTACAGTGCATATGAAAGGGTTTGAATCTACTTACCCAGTGTTTACAGCCTTATCCTAGGCCTGCAATGATTTTGATTACATTTTAGTGTAGGAAGTTAATAACTGAGGAAACAGAATTTTATCATGAAACAAAGGATCCCTGACAGTGGAGCTTGTGTTCCTGACATGGTGCTAAGTATTCATTTGTGTACATTCCAGTTATAAGTGCTAAGTCAGCATCCAAAACTTACTAAGTAAGGCCAAGACACAGTTCTAGTTGTAAAGGGCCTGCCTCAGCATGTAGTCTGTGAAGACTGATAACTTATTGTACCAAAGGGGGAAAACAAATGGGATTTCATTCATCAGTCTTGGAGGAGTAGAGACTTTTTATTGTGCAGCAATGAAGCCAGTTACTGCACGTCTTTAATCCCAGCACTCAGAGGCAGCGGCAGGTGGGTCTCTGCGTTTGAGGCCAGCCTGATCTGTACATCAAGCTCCAGCATTGCCAGGGCTCTGTAGAGAGACCTGTCTCAGAAAGGAAAGATGTAGCTATAGTAAGGTCTCTTACTTGAATTTTGTATTAACATTTAAGGAAGGAAATATTCTGAAGCGTTGATAATTTCATTTCTATAATTTTCTTTTTTTTTTTTTTTTTTTTTAAGATTTATTTATTGTTATATGTAAGTACACTGTAGTTGTCTTCAGACACTCCAGAAGAGGGCATCAGATCTCATTGCGGATGGTTATGAGCCACCATGTGGTTGCTGGGATTTGAACTCAGGACCTTTGAAAGAGCAGTCAGTGCTCTTACCCACTCAGCCATTTCACCAGCCCCATTTCTATAATTTTCAAACATTCTTCTCTAGCCAAGTTTGTTTCTCCTGAGATTTGGTTTTCAAGTTAATCTGAATTGGTAAATAAACTGAAGGATCTTTTTGTAGGAGTATTTGAAAAAGTAGTTACAAACTACTTTTTTGAGCCTAAGATTTAAAGCCTAAGTTTATACTTTAGAGTATAAAAATATTTCTCTTAAAAGACTTCATATCCATGTATGCAGACTCATGCCTGTAAATAGTAGCACTCCAGAGGCAAAGGCAGGAGGATGGCCACAAGTTCAAGTTCAAGGTCCGTCTGCTCCATATTGTGAATTCAGGCAGACCAGGGCTACAAAGTGAGATGCTGTCTCAAAAAACAAAACAAAAAGCCAGTTGCTAGGTGTAAGCCATCCAATGAGATTACTCGTTACTCATGGTGTCAAGCCACAGTTAATGGAACTCATATTGAACTTCTCAGTATTTTACCTCTAATGTCACTGTTTCCTGCCCCGCCTCTCCCTCCCTCCCTTCCTCTCTCCACTCCACCCCCACCCCCCATCCTTGTCTCTTTTTTTAAAGGCAACCATTACTAGTGTCTTGGAATATCTAAGTAATTGGTTTGGAGAAAGAGACTTTACTCCAGAATTGGTAAGATTGCATCTTTTTCTTTTCATTATATAGGCAAAATTACATTTACTTATGTGAGGTGTGACTGTAGTTTTTATACTTATATATGTATGTGTGTGCACATATAAGTATTCATGTGTTCTGCATATAAAATCTTGTATATAAGTGTATTAGTCAGGGTTCTCTAGAGTCACAGAACTTATGGGTAGTCTCAATATAGTAAAGCAATTTGTTGATGACTTATAGTCTGCAGTCCAACTCCCAACAATGGTTGGCAGCAGCTGAGAATGGAAGTCCATGGATCTAGCAGTTGCTCAGTCAGTCCCACATGGCAAACAGTCAAAGGAGAGAGAGAGAGAGTCCTCCTTCTTCCAATGTCCTTATGTAGTTCTCCAGCAGAAGGTGTAGCCCAGATTAAAGGCCACCACACCTTTAATCCCAGATGACCTTGAACTCCCTGTCTTAATCTCCTGGAATTCATAGCCACTATGCCTCAAGATCTCCATACCAAGATCCAGGTCAGAAATTTGTATCTCCCAGCCTCCAGATTAGGATCACTGGTGAGCCTTCCAGTTCTGGATTGTAGTTCATTCTAGATATAGTCAGGTTGACAACCAGGAATAACTACTACAATAAGTAAGGACCTTATACCAGAAAATAAGTCAATATATTTTCCTCCTTGAGAAAGCCATAGGGACTGGGAATGACATGACATCTACCTGTAAATTGCAGTTCTTGAGAAGTGAACACAGTAGTGTGAGTGCAGCCTTAGCTTCATAGTGAATTGCAGCTCATCCTAGGCTGCCAAGATCTTGTCTCAAAGGTAGAAACAAGCCGAGCAGTGGTGGCGTAGGCCTTTAATCCCAGCACAGGCAGATTTCTGAGTTCCGGGACAGCCAGAGCTACACAGAAAAACCTTGTCTCGGAAAACCAAAAAAAAAAAAAAAAAGTAGAAACAAGGTGCAAACAATAGCAGCAACCACTGCATTGCATTCGTTATTCTACGGCCGTTTTATACAATTCTTCACTAAGAATTTATAAGCTGTCCCTTTTACAGGTAATAAAATATAGCTGAGTTTAGTAGATTGTTTATAGTCACACAGTCTGTCAGAGGCAGAGGTCACATTTCATCACTATAACTTCACTTGGGGCTTTTTCATCCTTTTAAGCCACTTTTTAAAAATGAAGTGGAGTTGGAGTTTATTAAAGATAATTTCATACAAAACTTAAGCACAGGCATTAAAGGAAAAACTTTCTAAAGAAAAATTAAGGCATACCAGGAACCTGGGTGTGGTCTTCTCTGAGAGCCACTCTTTCACATCCTCAGTCAGGTTTAGTAGCACATAAACCTGCAATCCTAGGACTGGGTAGGCAAAGGTGGGCAAATCACATGTGAGTTCAAGGCCAGCCTAGGCCTGAGGCCAGCTAGGACTACAAAGTAAACCTTGTCTTTTTTTCATGAGATAATACACATTAAAATCAATGCTACTGGCCGGGCGTGGTGGCGCACGCCTTTAATCCCAGCACTCGGGAGGCAGAGGCAGGCGGATTTCTGAGTTTGAGGCCAGCCTGGTCTA
>NC_034596.1:55671654-55678699 GCF_900095145.1 Mus pahari
AAACCTTGTCTCGGAAAACCAAAAAAAAAAAAAAAAAAATCAATGCCACTGATTTTGCCCTAGCATCAGACCTGTCTTTCACATAGTTTTTTTTTGTTTTGTTTTTTTGAAACAGGGTTTCTCTGTGTAGCCCTGGTTGTCCTAGAACTCACTCTAGACCAGGCTGGCCTCGAACTCAGAAATCCACCTGCCTCTGCCTCCCGAGTGTTGGGATTAAAGGCGTGCACCTTTCACATAGTTTTTTAAATCTTATATATTGTAACATCCTGAACTCCAAACATTTCAAAAATCAGAAATTTTATCTAGATGACAAAGACATGTTTCTTTCTATTTTCTTAATATTCTTAACATTTTTATGTATAAACTATTACTACTTTTATATTTTATAATTGAAATAGCATTCAAGAGCATTCCTACAGATAGCTTCAGAATATTGTGATTTTTTTCAGCATTTATTTATTTATTTTTAATGTGCCTGCATATATGTCTGTGAAGGTGTTGAACCCCTCTGGAACTGAAGTTATAACCAGGTGCACGCTGCCATGTGTGTGCTAGGAACTGAGCTCTGGTCCTCGGAAGAGCAACCAGTACTCTTAACTTCTGAGCCGTCTCTCAACCCCCAGATTATGGGTTTTAGGTTTTTTTGGTTTTGTTTTTTTGTTGTTTTTTTTGTTTTGCTTTGTTTTTTTAAGGAAAGGGTGTTCACTTGGGCTCAGGTTCAGGGTCCTCATTCCTATGCTGCCTAGGTCCATTGTTCCTGGCTATGTAGTACCCCCTCACAGGGACCCCAGGTCATGGAAGTCAGGGTGTCCCAAAAAAACACAAGAGACCATCTTGTTGCAAAAGCATGAGGCAGTTTAATGGCGGAGCTCCGGGCCGATGCGTACCTCACGCAGGAGGCAAAGGAATTGACCACAAGGCTCAAAAGATAGGGGTTTTTATGGGAAAAGGGTCAGGGGTTGGGAGAAATTGGCGTGGCTGCACACAATTGGTTCATTTAAACAACCATTTAGTTACAGGTCAGTAGGATAGTACATGTAAATTGAAGCATCAGCAATTCCGGGGGGTCTGGGATAGTGGCTTGTGACTGGGTCAGCATGACCCTGGCCACCAGATGGCCTATGAATCAGTCAAAATAGCTCAGACCAGTTTTTGTATTTTTTCTCTATTTTATCGCCATTCCCAGTCAACTTGACCTCAGGAATGCCTTAACAAGGGGTTTGCCTGGACATACCGGTGCTTGTTTTTGTAAGAGTTCCAGCTCCAGGCCTTCAAGGCCTGCCAGGACTTGTTTACCACAAAGGGCCCATGGGTTTGTCTGCCTGAGCATGTCTGGATCTGCTCCAGGCCTTCAAGTTCCTAATGCTGCTCTATTTGTCTCATAGTATTTGAACCTTGAATTTACACAATTTTCTTTTAAAGTTACATGAATCCCAGGCCTTAAATTTCATTTCCTTTCAGCTACACAGAGTGTCATGAAGGAAGGGAGAAGCAGGTGCTTTACAATGACCTGTACCCTCAGCCCTCAGTTACTATTGCATTTTGAGACAGTCTCAGTAAATTGGTCAGGCTGGCCTTGAACTTGTAGTCCTCCTGTCTCAACCTCCCAAGTGTCTAGCACTACACGTCCACTAAACCTAGCAATTAAGACTTTTGCTTATATATCTTTAGCTTTATAAATCTTTAGTCATAGCATTCTAGAGGCAGAGACAAAAATCTCTGAGCTGAAGACTAGCCAGAGATACATAATGAGACTCTTTCTCAAAAAAACTCAGAATGTTTTTGCTTCTATTAGAGAACCTCGGGACAAGGCATGGTGTGCACCCCTTCACTCCCAGCATTCACGAGTCAGAGAAATCGATTTCTGTGAGTTCCAGGCCAGCCAGCGCTATGCAGTAAGACCCTGTCTCAAAAGGGTGTGGGAGGATGCCTAGAGAGATGGCTCAGAGAGTGAGAGCACTGGCTGTTCTTCCAGAGGTCCTGAGTTCAATTTCCAGCAACCACATGGTGGCTCACAGCCATGTGTAATGGGAACTGATGCCCTCTTCTGGCCTGCAGGCAGAATGCTGTATACCAAATAAGGGATGGGAGGACCTCAATTGTGGTACAAATATCAGAAATAAGTTCATTGAGAATCAGGGTATGTAGTGGCCTAGGTCTGTGGTTAAAATACAGAAAAGTATTCACCTCTCTAAACACTCCCTTGATTCATTTGTAGCATGTAAGCAGGTAACACCATAGAGCATGTAGAAAAACACAATAAATGGGTTCTTCATTGTTTGTCTATTAATCACTTCTTAAACTTTTTCTTAGGGAAGATGGTTTTATGCTTTGTTGGCTTGTCTTGAAAAGCCTTTATTACCTGAGGCTCATTCACTAATTCGACAGCTTGCAAGAAGATGTTCTGAAGTGCGGCTCCTGGTGGTAAGTTATACTGTACTATTTCAGAGTCTGTCTACTATGGTAGAAAAGAAGATATATGAGATTAAAAAATGTGGAATGTTATTAGTTGGGCTTAAAGAGTCTACAGAAACAAAAGAACTCAAAATAGAGTATATTAAATAACAAAACAAGATATGGTGGCACATAACTGTAATTCCAGCATCTGGGAGGTGGAAAGGGGAGTATTGCAGTTCCAAGTCCAAGCTGGGCTATAGAAGAAAAGACCTTCTCTAAAACAGGGGGAAGGCCGAGCATGATGGTGTGCACCTTTAATCCCAGCAGAGGAAGGCAGAGGCTTCACTGTGAGGCCAACCAAGGCTTCATAGTAAGAATCTTATCTCAAGAAAATAATATGGAGGGCAGGGGGTACAATGAAGGTTTTTTCTCTCCATTAAAGGAAGTCTGAAGGTCCAGACGTGATCTAACATGACTAGATCCCAGTCATTGATTCTGATGTTATGACTTCATCCTTCTCTTCATTTATTTTTGTGTTGCTGTAGCAAAATACCTGAAGCTGCTGTTTATAAGCGCAGTGGAATTGAATCAGGACCTTGAGTATGCTAGGAAAACCCTCTGTCCAGTTTACAAAGAAATTGATTTTAGTTCAGTTTTGAGAGCTCAAAATACAAGCTCAAAGGCCCCATCTGGTCTACCTTACATTTATATCATACTATAATAGGGAGGATCATCTACCAGGAGTAAGTTAAGAGCAATTCCTGGCTGATGTTCAAGAGGGGAAGTGTCAAACTCACTTTATTTAAACCCTCTGCTGTAGTTCCCATGAAGCTGCAACCCTTGAAAACAGCATTATAACTCCTGAACAGCATCGTTCTTTAAATAATGACCTTAGGCTGGTGATCTGAGTTTGATAAAGAGATTGTAGCTGGGGCTGTAGCATTGTTAATCACAGTGCTCACCTAGTATGCACAAAACCCAAGGTTCTAAACACAGTACTGCATATTTCAAGTGTGGTGCCCCAAGCCTGTCAGCACTGAGGAAGCAGAGGCAGGGGATCAAGGACAGCCTGGTGACCACTTAGGAATTTTGAGACCTGGCTGGGATACTTGAAACATTGCCCCAGAATAAAACAAGGGGCCTCTGATAAGTAATAAACCCTGGTATCTGGAGCCTCCCTGCCCCCAAAACTGGTTATCCAACACCAAGTGGTTGGCCCTAAAATCATATGCATACAAGTAACCATATATGGACTGAACAGATTATATATTCGTGTGTGTGTGTGTGTGTGTGTGTGTGTGTGTGTGTGTGTGTGTGTGTGTGTAAAACAAAACATAAGAAAAGGGGAGTCGTGAATTTTTTGTTTGTTTGTTTTGTTTTGTTTTTTGAGACAGGGTTTCTCTGTTTAGCCCAGGCTGGCCTTGAACTCATAAGGGAGTCATGATTTTGAGAGAGCTAGATTAGAGAGAGGAAATTTGGGACCAGGGAAAGTGATCTATTTATATTTTAATTTTATAAATGAAAGATGGGCCAGGTGTAGTGGCATATGCCTTTAATCACAACAGTCAGGAGGTAAAGCAGGCAGATCTGTGAATATTAGAACAGTTCAGTCTACATAGAGAGTTTCAGGCCAGTCATTGAGACCTTGTCTCAAAAGTAGGTAGATAGATAGATAGATAGATAGATAGATAGATAGATAGATAGATAGATAGCCTAATGTTTTCAGAGAATCCTTCAGTTTTCTTCTGTTCATTTTGGGGACAAGGCTGATCCACTTGCCTCTGCTTCCCAAAGTCTAGTACCTAAGGCGTGGGTAAAGTGTGGGTCAAACACCACCTTCTTGGTGACTTATCTTGATGTGATGACTGTTATCTAATAAAAGCTTCACATTTCTTATCTTAAAAGAAAATTTATTATGAAAATATTTATGAAGGAAAAAAAACTAAGCTGGGCGGTGGTGGCGCACGCCTTTAATCCCAGCACTTGGGAGGCAGAGGCAGGCAGATTTCTGAGTTCCAGGCCAGCCTGGTCTACAAAGTGAGTTCCAGGACAGCCAGGGCTACACAGAGAAACCCTGTCTCGAAAAACCAAAAAAAAAAAAAAAAAAAACTCTAGCCTTTTTCTGTTTTTCAGGGCAGTAAAGATGACGAAAGAGTCCCGGCTTTGAATCTGCTGATCTGCTTAGTTAGCAGGTGAGTTAGGAAATTTAACTTCATGTTTCCTTGTTATCGGTAGTAGACAGAAGATGTTAAATGCGGTATTAATTTTAATTTGCTGTATATTTTATCTAGCATGTTTGATTACATTTCCTTTTGTCTTTTAATCTGTAGTGGATGGAATGTGTACCTGTCAGGGAGTCTACCAACCAAGCTCTATCTCATTCCTTATCTCAGAGTTCCCACTGAATTGACTTGAAAACATAGCCTATATCTAAGCAAAGGCACACATTTATTTTAGGTCTCTTCCTGGACATGTTTTGCTCATTGATCAGTAGTTTGTTTTGGGGTTGGTTTGGTTTTGTCTTGCTAACACCTCTCTAAAGCTTCATATTAGCTAAATACCCTCAAGTTATCCTTCCCTCCACCAAACAAGATGCTTTTTGAAAAAACACATAGTAAACATCTAGTTTCTTGGTCTATAATCACTGTGTTTAATTTTCCTGGTGCTTTCTTCCAAGCATTTTTCTTAGTGTGTCATAATAGGAACTTATGTAATCCTACACCACCCAGTTTAGAGCTGAGGAAACTGGCAGAAAGATGCAAAGTGCCTTTGCTACTTCCTGAACATCACAGGGCTAGCTGGTGTATGGTAGAGATAGGACCCAAACCTAGGCAGCTTTACCGAAGAACTCCGCATCCCCCACTCCCTCTCGTATGTGTGTGAGTGTTCCCTGTTGGGTAGATATGCTGGGGTTTAGTCTTTGTTGAGTCATTTTGCGCTTCTGCTGCTACAAGCAGTGCTGTCCTTGATATGTGTGCACACACTGAATTCTTTTTCTTACTAGGTATTTTGATCAACGTGATTTAGCTGATGAGCCATCTTGATAGAGCTTACCTCCTAGGGATGGAAGATCATTCTGTGAAAGGAGCCTAATTCTGAGAAGCACAATTCCAACCTGAGGACAGATTACATCACTTCAAGTTATGTGAAGGGTTTCATCTTAATCTGCAGCTCAAGTTGATATTCAAAACATAGGCTTGATTGGTTTAAGTGTCTGAAATGGCTGTGGAAAAGCCCACCTGGTATCTGATAAGCAATTGGAACAGTTTTCTTAAGTTGCATGCATTGAAAAGAGGTCAAGTGTGACCTTACTACTTAAGCAGCTTGTATAAAAACTGATGGCATTTTATACAAGCCCCTGGTGCTGCTTCATTGGGTTTTTTTTACAAGTATACATACATATTTATGTTGAAATGTATTTTGGCTACAGAAATTTTTTTGACTCTTGAACAAAATAAAAGACAATGGATGTCTTTAGAGTTGAAGTTCCTACAGATGAAATGGCAAATCTGTTCATGGTCCATAAGACTAATCCAGTGTTCATGTTTAAACTCAATAGTTTTAGTTTAATTATACCACCAAAACTTCTAACAAATCATTTTCAATAATGTTGTAATAAGCAATACATGGTAGTGCACACACAGCATCTTGGGGTTCTAAGCCATTTTGGGATACATTAGATTCTACCTCAAAAAAACAAGGACTAAAGGTGAAACAGCAGTCAGGAGAACTTACTACTCTTGAGAGGACCTGGGTTCAATCTGAACACCTATATAGCAACTGACAACCGTCTGAGACATCAGTTCCAGAGAATCTGACACCTTCTGTCTTTCTGATGTCGGGCATGCACATGGTACACCTAAAGACAAAACACTTCTACACACCGAAGTTAAATCTTCAAACTAACGTCCAAAAACAACTGTCCTTAGAGCTTCATGGTTTTGCTGATTTCTTTGGGAGAGGAGGATGTTCTGGGGACCTGGTAAACTGTCAGTTATTGGGTGGCTTTGGTGATTTGCATAGCTAGTCACTGAGCATAAAGTTGTCTGTGCTACTCACAGTAAGATTCCTGAGTGGATAACATTTAAAAAGCAGTTTTGCTTATGCAGTATAAGGTATAAAAATATTACCTCAGTGCAGTTCCATCTCTACTAGCAAACTAAAGGATTTTTATTGTTGCCAAGACAAGATGGTATTCTGTAGCCCAGCATTGCCTGCAACTCTGTAGCCCAAGATAGCCTCAAGCTTGAATGAATCCATGCCTCAGTTTCCCAAACACTATAACAACAGTCTGTGTTACCTGAGTTAGCTAGAGGATGTGAGCACAAGTGTGAAACTGTAACCACAGGCTCTTCCACCTAAACCCTAGGTGCCTCGGTTCTCAAATAACTACTCAGAGGCTATATTTGATTTAATAAATGCCAGGCCATAAATAAGCTAGGTTTGTTCCCCACTAGATCATAGCTCATTTAATCTGTTTATACTAGTCAACTTCTGCCACATGGCTACTTACCTCTCCTCAGTTTCATCTTCCTCCAAAGTCCTGGTGGTGGCAAAAATTCCTACCCAACTCTTCTCCAGAGATTAGTGGGTTAGGGTCTCTCTCTCTCTCTCTCTCTCTCTCTCTCTCTCTCTCTCTCTCTCTCTC
>NC_034596.1:55682744-55696414 GCF_900095145.1 Mus pahari
CCTCTGCTTCCCAAGTGCTGGAATTAAAGACATGCGCCACCATGCCCGGCATTATGGTAATTTCTTAAAACCCATAAACACGGTATTGCTGTACCAATTTTGAATACTTACATAGCATTCTAATCAACATGTCAGGAAGTGAGGGTTGCGTGAGGTCACCACAATGTAAATGTGTCACCTGGGCACAGGTCACGGCTGTGTGGGAGTAGCACAGTATCGCTTCTCGGCCTTTTGGCTAAGATCAAGTGTAGTATCTGCTCTTATCAGTTTAATATCTGATACAAACTCTATCTGCGGGCAATATATTAAATGGATTTTTGGAACTAGGAGTTGGAATAGGAGCTTGCTCCGTCCATTCCATGCATCATCGACTTGGTATTGCAGTACTTCCAGGAATGGTGCACCCCTCTAGGGAATAACGCTTGTTAAATAAAAGGCTTTAAACTTTTAAGGGGGGAAAAAGAGGGCTAGTGTGCTCCTAGTAGAAGACTCCCCACGACTACATCAAATCTGAAGTGGGCTTGTGTCAAGTTAAAAACATAAGTCACAGTGAACCTGGGCAAAGAGAGCTAATTCATTTTATATGCTAAGGAATCTTGCCTTTGAGGCCTACAGAAAAGCCGGAACACTGCCTGTTGTCAAGGAAGGGCTAAGGATCCCGTTACCTAGGCCTGTCTTTAGTAAACTAGGATGTCAGCTGCAGCCAAAAAGTGAAAAATCCCTGCTTCTACAAATCAGTAGCAAAAAACAACCTGGTTGAAAACGGCTACAACCGCATAGATGTTCCTCCTTTGGAGGAATACAAATGACCAAATGAATATGAAAACATGCTCAACACTGCACAGGAAAATGCAAACAAAACCATAACATATACTTGGCCAGTATATGACGGATATACATGTGTGTGTATACGTGTGCACAATATCTCAAATACAGAGTCCCTGATACCTGCATGGGGCTGTTAACACTGCAGATGACTGAACCCACTTGTCTGTCACCACGTGCTGTTGCCAAGCACGGAGGAAACAGAAGCTGCCAAAGACCATGAAGAGCTTCCTACTCCCCCCCCCCCCGGCCATTTTTTTTTTTTTTTGCTTTTTCTGAGACAGGGTTTCTCTGTATAGCCTTGGCTGTCNTAGCCTTGGCTGTCCTGGAACTCACTCTGTAGACCAGGCTGGCCTCAAACTCAGAAATCCGCCTGCCTCTGCCTCCCGAGTGCTGGGATTAAAGGCGTAGCGTGTGCCACCACGCCCGGACATTTTTTTATTGCATATTTACATTTCAAATGTTATCCCCTCCGAAAAACACCCTCCCACTATCCTCTTCACCCTCCCCCTGCTCCCCAACCCACCCACTCCCGATTCCTGGCCCTGGCATTCCCCCACACTGGGGCACAGGGCCCATGAAGAGCTTCTGGAACTGGGGAGATGGCTCTGGGGTGCTTACAGTTCCCAGAACCCATACAGGGCAGCTCTCATGTGAAATTCCGGCTTCAGGGACCCCATGCCTCTCACTTCCAGGCACATCCCCTCAAGTACACATAACTACACACAGGCAGACACTCAGTATTTAAATTGATTTTTTTTTTAAATCTTTTTGTTTTGTTTTTGCTTTGGGAGAGAGATCTTCCAGACTCCAGAGCACGGATATTAAAGGCATCCACCATGTACACTTATGTAACTGAGTATGACCTTGAATTTCAAATCCCCCAGCCTCCACCTGCTGAATGCTGGGATTGTGTGTACCCTGCCACCATGGTCATTTATACATTCCTGGTGATGGAATTTAGAGTTTCATGAATACTAGGCAAATTCACTAACAAATGAATCCCATCATAAGGACAATTTTTCAGACTCTCTGTTTCAGTCTCTGATCCATCTTAATTGACTGCTGTGTATGGAATTAATGTAATGTCCAACTCTACTCTTGCACTTGGGCATTATTTTCCTAGCATTTTAGAAAAGATGTGCTGCTTAGATTTGTCAACTTGACACAAGCTAGAGTCATATAGGAAGAGCAAACTTCAGTTGAGAAAATGCCTCCATTACACTAGCAAGTCCGTGGGGCATTCTCTTAATGGCTGATGTAGGAGGGCCAGCCCACTGTGGGTGGTACCACCACTGGGCGGGCTGTCCTGGGTTCTATAGGAAAGTGGGCTGAGCAGGCCATGAGGAGCAAGCCCATAACCATCACTCCTCCAAGGCTTCTATTTCAGTTCCTGCCTTCAAGTCCTGACTTGACTTCTCTCAGCAGACTGTGGCTCAAGGAATGGAAGCCAAATAAACCCTTTCCTGCCCAAGCCATACTTGGTCATAGTTTTTATCACAGCAATGGAAACCTAACTAATTTGGATGTTTAGTTTAGCCTTTTCGCTATTTCTCTTTACCATTTTTTTCTACTTTTGCTTTAGAAAGGCCTTTACCAGAAGTTCATAAAAGTAACCTAATATTTTCTGTAGTACTTTATGATTTTAATTTCATATGTAAACCTTTTAACTTTGCTATAACCTCAAAGAATAAGCATATTCAGTTTTCTTTATTATCTCGACTAACTTAACCCTTGTTTCTACTAAAAGAAGTTTCCTTTTGGCTACAACTAACAATACATACATTGACTAATGAACTGAGCATACAGTTCTCAAAAAGATGATGTGCAAGTGACCAATGAGCATATGACAAAGTCTCACACTGGTCATGAGAGTGCTGTACATTAAAACCACACTGAGAGTCTGTCTCAGGAGGCGGAAAAGCACTGATTTTTAGAAAACAGCAAACCCTACTTAGGCTGTGAACAAAATGATGGAGCTGGGAATCTGGACTTGCCCAGACAGGAATAACTGAGTTTCATCAACAGAACAGAGAGAAAACTGATACAGGGGCTGGAGAGATGCTCAATGGTAAGAGTGCACACTGTTCTTGCAGAGGACCTCAGTCCCCAGCACCCATATCAGGCAGCTTTCAGGCATCTCTACCTCCAGTTCCAAGGGATCCAATGCTCTCTTCTGGCCTACTATACTCTCAGGAAGCACAGAACCCTGCACTCACAACAAGTGTATACACACACACACACACACACACACACACACACACACACCCCTAATAGTCTTTGGCACTAGAGTTACCAAATTCACATTTAAATGTACAGTTACTACATTTCACTTTGATTAAATCAATGGAGGTTTCAAGGACTGAAATCCATTAAAATAAACTTTCAAGCAACTTAGACAGTAATGCATGTATTTATATATACACATATATACAAATGTATAAATGAAATCCTTACATAAGCATATGAACTCTCTCGACAAATAAATTATAAGCAATACAATAAAAATTAAGCTTAATTTAACATAGTGGCTTGTTGTTTTTTTTTTTAAATAAGAAAAAACAGATTTATAGTTCAACAAATTTTGGTCATTTGAATGCAAACTATTCTGATTGGTGCATTTTTTTATACAGCAATTCAACACACCCTGAGTTTCACTTCCCAACTGATGGTTAAATGCTAATCACCTATGGAAATAAAGATGTTTAAAACGAAGAGCCTTGCATCTTGGTGTCTAGTTCTCTGAAATCACTGAATAGGTCAGTTTCTGTCATGGTCAAAGGACCTGTGTCTACTTTGACTTGGTCTATGTGACTCTGGTGAGAACAATTTTCTCCAACGATGAGGTGAAATCAGGATGTGCAATGCTCTGCCCAGGAGTCGCCACCTCGCTCTACAGCTTCTGTATCATCACCTGAAATTTGCCTGAAAAAAAGGAGCAGAACCATTCTCTGATTTCTGGGCACAAGGAAAACAAGCACAATGATTTCCATTTGGGAAGTAGTTTCACTCAAAGAACTTGCTATGCCAGAGGTCTTTCACAGTCCTTAAGACATTCAATAAAGTCTATCCCACTGCATAATTATCTGTTTTATGAGGGGGGGTCTTTCCTACAACCTAGGTCTGTCTCTATTTCTGTTTCCTTTTTCTCTCTCTCCCTCTCTTTCTCTATTTTTTTTTTAAAGATTTATTTATTTACTATATGTAAGTACACTGTAGCTGTCTTCAGACACTCCAGAAGAGGGCGTCAGATCTTGTTACGGATGGTTATGAGCCACCATGTGGTTGCTGGGATTTGAACTCTGGACCTTCGGAAGAGCTCTTACCCACTGAGCCATCTCACCAGCCCTCTCTTTCTCTATTTTGAGAAAGGTCTCACTATATATGTGCCCCGGCTTGGGGCTCAGTATATTGACCAGACGAGGCGAGCCTCAGACTCCCTGAGACTGGCCTGCCTCTGCTTCCCGAATGCTGGGACTGAAGGAGTCATCATGCTGGTGACTCTGGGTATTTCGTTACTGAGTTGTCAGTGGGCAGAAAAGTAATACAGTGAAATTCAACTCAATTGTATTCTTGGTTAGCTGCTTGAGTGAGGAGATAAATACATATTACCAAGGTAAATGTGAGATAAAGGACAAGAAAGTCAAAGTGTCAACATTTTTAGTCTATGTTTAAAAGAGAAAGATGATATGTATATGAAAGATAAATAAGTTGAACTTACAGGCAGGCATTGAAGAGACTTCAGCTGTTACAATACTTTTTATTCCCAAGTTTGATAAGCCACCTCTGATTAAGCCACATGTAAATGCTAGATACTAAAAAGGAGGGGAAAAAAAGGTAAGGATTTACTAAAACAATGAAGCTACTGATAAACATGGAACTGCTGTAAGCTATGGCATCAACAAACCTCTGCTGTGTTTATCAAGGAGAAGGAAAGGGGGATGACAGGAGGTGAGAGAGAGCAGGAGGTGAGAGAGAGCAGGAGGTGAGAGAGAGCAGGAGCAAAGGTAAGGGGAGGAGGAGCTGGGAAGCTGCCTTTAGTCACAGCACTCAGGAAGCAGAGGCAGGCAGAGCTCTGTGAGTTTGAGGCTAGCCTGGTCTACAAAGTGGGTTCTAAGACAGCCAGAGCCACATAGTAAAACCAAAATGGAAACGGGGGGGGGGGGGCATGAAAAGCCAGTGGTGGTACACACCTGCACCACAGCTACTCAGGCTGAGGCAGGAGCAGCATTTCTGGAGGTGAGAACTGGAGGCCAACCTGAGCAACACACAAGGAGTCCACACACCACACAACCTCTACTGAAAGAGAAAGGAACCCCACCCACCACACCCCGCAGAGATGTGGTGAAAGGACTGTTCGAGGTAAATCTAAGGACACGGCATGCTGTGCACAGGATCTAACTAGACCCTTGCAGTACAACACTTAACCAGTTCTTTCTCTATCACTTCAGCATCCTCAATTTCTTGCCTGGTTCTCCTTCCTATCAAAGTGGCTGACTATTCATTCAAAGATCTCTCCACTTCTTTTTCCTTTTTTCATCTTTGCAACAGTGTCTCATGTACGTCAGTCAGGCCTCAAGCTCACTACGTCTTTGTGCTTCTGTCTCTCAAGCACTGGGATTACAGGAATGTGCTACCATAGCCAGCTTCCTACAAGCAAACATGGTAGCTAGAGTTTTCATTTCTTTGAAAACCCAGTTATGGTATGTGAATACATTTTTGTTTTAGTCCCAAGTATGGGATAAGAGGCTGCTTCACAGCAGGTGAGTATAATTTGCTTCGTTCACTAGCAGGGGCATGATTTTGCCAGCTGCAGATAATTTTGACGTTTGGGACTCTGGAGACTTTTGAGAGGCTATAAATTCGAGAACCCCGTGCCCATTCCTGGTGGGGCGCGTGTTCCCAGAAGGCTGCTGCTCCTGGTGCTGTTGTTTCTGTTTGTCCAGTGAGCAAAGAGGAAGGAGCTGGAGGTGTCCTTATGATGAAGATTAGATTTGCCCTAAGGAACTTAACATCCCTAATCAGCAAAAAGTAATCTAAAGAGGTCTATGCCTGCTTTCCCTCTAACCTTTCTCCTAGTGTTGGGAGGTTGGAAGGCACGAGGGTGGAATAACCATTTGATGGGACATAGAGGTATAAGAACCCAATAAAATAACTGAAAAAAACATATGCCAGCAAAACATTTTACCTTGTTTAAAAGGTGCAGTCTACGTCCTAAGTTGGGAGCACATGCACTGGCCCACGGGGTAAGTGCCAGGCCAGCCAGGGCTACAGAGAAACCCGTCTCCAACCAACAAACACAACAGACTACAGCACAGCTATGAAGCTGGTGCCTGCCTGCGACTCTAGCATGGAGAAGCCCAGGCAAGTGGGTTACTACAAGTAGGAGACCAGTTTGGGCTATACGGTCAGTGTTCTTAACTACTGAACCATCAATCTGGTCCCCAGAAAAAAAAAAAATTTAACTTATTCTTCAAAGCTGAAGAAACTAAGATATCCCAAAGTTGAATGAGAACTAAAAACAGTAAAATGTGATTAATAAAAAGAAAAATAATGAAATACAAATAGTAACTATAAATGCACCATAACTATACTCTATCTGCGAACAATTTCTGATATATGAAGGAAATAAAAAAAAGAAGGCAATATAAGACACGAGAGATGAAGGCAGAAGGCAGGCTCTTCTTTATTATGGAGCAGTGGTCAGCACGAGGGACGCGGACAAGGCAGTGGGCAAGAAGCAGTAAGAACAAAGTCATCTGTATGGTAATTTTAAAAATTAATAAAAAATTGAGGTATGAGCAAGTATTTACAGATAAAAAGCAAATTATACTTCCCTAGATATTTTAATTCTTTTGAAGGAACCCATATATTAAAATCTGTTATTCTGCCAGGCACGGTGACATAGGCCTTTAATCCTAGCACCCAGGAGGCAGAGGCAGAGGATCTCTTGAATTTCAGGCCAACCTGGTCTACACAGCAAGTTTCAGACTAGTCAGGTTACATAGTGAGATCCTGCCTCTCCTCCAAACAAACAAACAAACAACAACAACAACAAAAAAAAAAACAAAGCCCAAAAACCTAAAATTTGTTACTTTTTGTTAGTCCATCTGCTTATTCATTGATGTCTCTGTGAAATTAAAGTCTAGAAATACAGATATACTTAATGTAAATTAAACTTTTAGAAACAAAAAGACAATTATATTTCTTAGACATTTTAGCCCACAGGTAATGTCTGCATGTCTGAGCATCTTTACTGAGGTGACCACATCAGTGTAAAGAATGAGAAACAAGTCTGCAGTCACTGGCTCAGAAGTAGTGCTTCTCCTGCTGGTCTCCACTGCCTTACTCAGACACACCGGGCTGATGGTCAGCACGCCTCTGTTGCACAGAAAATGGCTTAAACAAAATGGGATAAGTAAAATTACTATTTTTTGAAGCAGTTTATTAAATACAGTTTTAACTTGGATTTTTTAACATGTGGGTTAAGAATAAAAAAGAGGAAGCTGGAGAGCTGGCTAAAGGGTTAAGTGCAGGTATTATTCATTTGATTCCCAGAACCCACATGGAGACTCACCTCCTCCTCAGGCATTGGGCACACATACGGTGCACAATAATAAAGGAGGCAAAAACACTTGTACACATAAAATAAACTAGGAAAAAATGATGTTTTTTAAAAAGGTTACTTAAGAACACGTATGTGGGGCTGGAGAGATGGCTCAATGACTGCTTTTCCAGAGGTCCTGAGTTCAATTCCCAGCAACCACATTGTGGCTCACAGCCAGCTGTAATGGGATCCAACGGCTACTTCTGCTGTGTCTGAAGACAGCTACAGTATACTCATATAAAACAAAACAGAACAAAACATAAAATAAATAAATAGTTCTTTTAAAAAGGAGGGGCCCCCACAAACTTTCCTTTCCCTGAAGAAAAAAAGAGAACCTATACTTAAGAACCCAGGTCTCTCAATGTTCCTAAAACTACTGTTTAATTTGAATCTGTTGTGATTGATTTTGTAATTTTCCCTATAAGTTCTTTTTTCGGTACAAAACCAAATTCCATTAAATACCTTGGATGCATGCTCTAAATACTGTTTTCCTGCAGACAGCTGAATGAGTAGTCGAAATTTGTTGTCCTGAAGTACATATATGCCCTGTTTCAAAAACAGAAAAGTAGTATCAATGTCAGTGTGGTCTAGATTCTTTAAAAGTTACCTCACCCAGGCAGGTGAGGCTTCCCATGTCTGTGATTCCACCACAGAGTCAGCAGTTAGCTACAGATTGAGATCTATTTATCTCTGTTTAGATAGGTGGGTAAGGAGGTCAATCAACCAATCAATCAATAGAATATAAGCCAACCACTGCATACCCAAGCAACTCCTTTTTTAAGATTCATCTTTTTAAAAAAAGAATTATTTATTGTATGTCTATGAGTACACTGTAGCTGTCTTCAGACACATCAGGAGAGGGCATCAGATCCCATTACAGATGGTTGTGAGTCACTACGTGGTTGCAGGGAATTGAACTCAGGACCTCTGGAAGGTTGAGCCATCTCTCTAGCCAGGATTCATCTTTTCTGAATTGTTTGTGAGTGTCTTTATGTCTGTATGGGAATGTGCAAGTCAGTGTAGCTGCTCACTGAGATGAGAAACGCTGTAGGTTCCCCTGGAGCTGGAATCACAGGCAGTTGTGAACACCTGACATGGATACAGGAAACTGAACTTAGGTCCTGTTAGAGCAGAATGAGCTCTCAACCACTCCGCCATCTCTCCAGTGAAACCAAAGCATGCTACGTAAAAGCTAAGTGTATTCTATGAATTAGACTTTAGAAAGTATTCTATAAATTTACTAAAACTATGGTTCTGAATACACCATACTTCCAAATGATAGTCAATCCTAAACCAATTACTCTGACATATGCTACATTCTAAAGATTCACACACTCACTCACACACACACACACACACACACACACCATTCTGACAGTTTTGTAGGGAAATATGCCTTAGAAAAGAAGACCCATTTTATCATTTCTGGCAGTGAAATGAAGAACTGTGCACAGGGACCCTTCAGTAATGCTAAAAGGACCCTGGTTTGTCCATCTCTATTCATAGACCCAGGCATGGCACAAACATGTGGTCAATGAGTTATTCAGGCTTAAACCACAGATTGATCTCTTTCTCAACACTTTTTACTTCATCCCTGCCATGAATGATGTTCCTGCCAACTTGAATGCAGAAAAATCCCTCAAACGGTACCTGTCTATAAGACCACCACCACCAACAAGGTGTGTCTTTACCCATTGTCAGAGTTATTATATTTTCTTTTTAAAGATTTACTTATTATTATTTATACGAGTACACTGTAGCTGTCTTCTGACACACACCAGAAGAGGGCATCGGATCCCATTACAGATGGTTGTGAGTCACCATGTGGTTGCTGAGAATTGAACTAAGGACCTCTGGAAGAGCAGTCAGTGCTCTTAACTGCTGAGCCATCTCTCCAGCCCTGAGTTATTTTATTTTTAATTATATGCTTATATGTATATGTGTATGCATACACACTGATTCCCAAAGAAGCCTGACACATTGAATCCTGGAGCTGGAATTTCTAGAGGTTATAAGACAATTGTCATGGGTGATGGGAACAAAACTCAAGTCCTCTGAAAGAGCTATACATGCACTTAACCTCTGAGCCACCTTTCCAGCCCCCATTTGCTACACTTTAAATTTTAATACAACTTATGAAACCAGAGGAAAGAAACAGCTATAGTTACTGATAACTGCTGCCTTCTCCTTATTTACTTTACACTATTAAAGACTGACTTATCAATAGCATTAGAACATAAAATCTATTTTAAAAAGTTCTAGTGGGTTAGTAAGAAAGATGACTCAGCTCTTAAGATTCTTGCTGCCCTTGCAAAAGGGCCAGGCTCAGTACCCAACATGCACACTGAAGCTCACAACCTTTTGTAACTCCAGCTATAAGGGATCTGACCTTATTCTGGCCACTGAATGCACCAAGTGCTTTTATGTATGCAGGCATATACATAAAAATAAATCCTCAAAATAATCTAATTTAAATAATAAATTAAGGGCCAACAAAGATAGCACAGCATGTAAAAGCACTGTGCACAAGCCCCACGGTCTGAACTGGATCCCTGGAACCTATAGTAGAGAAACAACTCCTGAAGCTGTCCTCTAACCTCGCTGTGTCAGCAAGCAATGGCATTCACACACATCACACACAATAATAATAGCTAAGTAAACAACTGGCATGGAGGCCATTCCCATTTTGTGACTTTTAAAAAAATAGATCTTAGGAACAACAGCACAAAGGTTTATCTAAATACCTGATGATTTGTCCTTAGATTGTCAATTTGTTTCTTGAATACTGTAGTCCAAAAATCTTTACATATGAACTTCATGATGTCTAATTCATCCTTGAACCTTGCAGTATCTTTCGTAAACCTAAGAAGATCAACTAGAAGTAATACAATATATTTTTCCCAAAGAAAACAAAGGAGGAAATTTTTTCTTACTCTTCCAAGAGGGGCAAATTATTAACTAAATTCTAAATATTACTAGCACTAAACATTTATTTATAGTCATAAAGTGATATACACCAAGTGAAGACAATCTCATCTCAGCGCATTTGGAGCCTTTATATAATTATGGAGTTCAAGAGCCTATTAGGTATCAGCCAGCCATACTTCCAGTTACACATCAAATGAATGAGCAACAAGAGACCTAGGTGAGTGTGGTGGTTTGGGCCTATAATCCAAACTCTCTGGAGGCTGAACAAGCTCTTCACAGGTTTGAAGCCAACCTGGGCTACATGAGTTCCAGGGTGGGTTGGGCTACAGTATAAGACCCTGTATCTCAAAAAATAAAAAAAAATAAGTAAGTGATCGGATTATTTTTATGTAAAATTTATCTAATATAAATTCAACTATTTATATATTCAGAAAAGAATTAAAAAAAAAAAAAAAAAGTGATCCAGCCAGGTGAGGTGATGGTGGCATGCCTTTGCTATCAGCACTCAAGAGGCAGAGGCAGAAGGATCTTTGTGAGTTCTAGGCCAGCCTGGTCTACAGAATGAGTTCCAGGACAGCCAGGGCAGAAAACCCCTGCCTCGAAAAACAAACAAAAAAACCTGACCCATAAACACATATTTCTATGCCTATGCAGTTAAACAAAATTCCATTTAGATTTTATAAACCTACTAAGCCAAAACCAGAAAATGCATGAGATTGCAAATCGATATCTCAACATATTAATATTTTCATTAAAAAATTACACATGTAAAATAGGTCTTCCTCAACTGCTGAAGCATTTGGTGTGCAGCTGGGCACAGCAGAGAACAGTTAGAATCCCAGTCCTCAGGGATGACAGGAAGAGGAGTTATGTCTACAGCCAATCTAGGTTACACAGCAAGGCCATGCAAACAAAAACAATAAAACCAGAGTAACAATTTAACTAAGACCAGGTCTAAAGAGAATTTTATTTTCTGTAATGGAACTCAGGGCCTTGTGCATGCAAAACGCATGATCTACTATTGATATACCAGCAGTCTCTTAGTAATAATTTTCAATCTATCAACTATAAAAATGAAAATTAAAAACTGGAAATTAAAATATGTCCTATGCAATGACTTGCAATGGATCTTCTATTTGCATAACCTACCTGGAAGAAAATTTTCAAATCCACACTGCTCACCTTTCTATCAATCCTTGTCCCACTCGAAACCCCATGTTCTCCAGCTTAGTAATACACCGTCCATTTTCCTATTAAAACAAAACAAAACAAAAAGCAGTTCTGAATACTGTTAAATTCTAAGCCATCTGTATTATAAAACAGTAATATAGAAATCAGAGGACAGGAAGACGGCTCCGCAGGCACAGGCACTTGCCACCAACCCTGAGGACTTACTGTAAGGGGCAGTGGACAGGGCAAGCCCTGTCACACAGGTGGAAGAAGAGGACAGTATCTGAGCTAATGCTCTCTCAGTTCTCTCTTCCCATTATGAGTCCCAGGAATTAAACAATCCCTTTGTAAGGAAGCAACTTAACAGCCATAAACCATGTCTTACACATATTTATGTGTGTGTTATACGTGCTCAAAATGCACACGTGGGAGTCAGAGGACGAACTGTTTGGGTTGGTTTGCTACTTCCACCACGTGGGTCCCAGGAATCCAACTCAGGCTCTCAGGTTTGGCAGAAAGCGCCCTTACAGTGGGGGCTTCTGCTAGTGCGTATAGTGACAATTTTGAAATGCTAAGTATAAATTCAAGATGACACTTGCACATGCACACATGCACACATACATATATACCTACATACATGTACATTCATACATGTTTGAATGAAGGTACACCACTTTAGGGATAATGCTTCCCACAGAGACACAGACTATCTAACAAAAACGTCAGTGCCAGGTGTGGGAAACCTCTCTCTACTGTTGTTAAGGGGAATTCAAGAAATTCCCCAGAATAGTATAGGCCCTTGTCTTTGACGGCCTCCCAGAATTTGAAAGTAAGATCCTACTGCTGAGCACACACACACTTCATGAAAACTAGCTACCATTACCACAGTACTCAAAAGTGGTATGCTAACTGCCAAAGGGGAAAAGCAATGAACAGTCCTCCTCAGTCATGATGCCTATGAGTCACAACAATGACCGGAATGGCAGAATGTCCCCAAGAGTAAAATGGTGTCACTTATTTCTTGGGGGTAACCTGCAGTCATCTAACTGTACATAGGCCTGTTTAAGAGGAAGGAATCGATGCCTGGTACTACCAACCAACCAACCGACTGTGGCTGAAGAGATCATGAACACTGGAGGAGAATCTACTACTGCCACTTCCCTAAACCGGGATAATTTCTAACTGCATTCTAAATACTTACCCCTCTATCTACAAATAAGTATTTCTTCTGCGGCAGAGACCATTACACAAACCCATAACAGGGAAAATACAGAAAACAACTGACTGTAAGGTGCCCACTGCCAATTGATACATCTACACTACAACCCCTATACATAAGGCTCAGGGAATAGATCAGAATGGGGGAGGGCATTAAAATGGTAGGAGCCAGAGGACCAGAATGACGACTGAGTCTCCTGTAGATGACAGGGAAGCGGCACCCATAAACCCTGAACAGTATAATCACCCACACATGACCTACACAGTGACGCCAGTAGACATGTCAACAAAGAGAAGGGGTAGCTCACGAGGAGCCACACTAAATGAAGAGCTACGAGCAGTTAATGAGAGCGGAGAGGGAGAATTGATCTTCTTCAGGGAGGGGTCCTGCAAAGGTTATTCAATCCCAAATGGTCAGCCCTAAACACACACGCATACAAACAACGCTAAAGGGACTCAGTAGGCTGTGTGTGTGTGTGTGTGTGTGTGTGTAACAGTAATAAGAATAGGTGATGAATTTGAAAGTGAATGGGGACATGGGATAAGTTGGGAGAGAGGAAAGGAGGGTGGAAATGATTGAATTCAGTACTAATGCATGAAATTCTCAAAAAATCAAAACTTAAAAGAACAAAAGGAAAAAAGACACTAGACAGAGGAACCTCCCATGCTCATGGGTTAGAATATATTCTATGAAAGCTGCTATTCAATCCCTACCAAAATTATAGAAACATCTTCACAGAACTAGAAAGCAAACCTAAAACTTGGACAAGATCCTGAATGAAAATGAAAAAGAGTCAGGCGTGGTGGTGCACACCTTTAATCCCAGCACTCCGGAGGCAGAGGCAGGCGGATTTCTGAGTTTGAGGCCAGCCTGGTCTACAAAGTGAGTTCCAGGATAGCCAAGGCTACACAGAGAAACCCT
>NC_034596.1:55696508-55699852 GCF_900095145.1 Mus pahari
GGGCGTGACTGTCCTAGAGATGGTGGAGGAGGCTTACTGCAGGTGAGGGAGAGCATAGCCAGAGGCAGGGACACCTGGGAGAGGCCAGAGGGAACAGGACCCTGAGCTGGGCCATGTGAGGGGAAGGGAAAGGAAAGGGAAACGGGAGAGCCAGACCAAGAGGCCCAGAAGTAAAGGGTGGACCAGAAAAGGCCAGGTAACCAAAATGATTGGTTTATAACGGGAAGAGCCTCCAGAGGAAGGGCAGCAGACCCTGGGCTGCAGGTTAGGGAGGGGACGGTATGCCAGCCATCCTGTAGCAGGTGGGGATGACAGGGACGCATCCTGAGCAGAAAGAGTAATGCTGGAGATATCCCAATGTCTGATTTTTGTATCACACTCCAGAGCTACAGTAACAAAACGGCACAAACACACAGACTAATCCCGCAAACAAACTCACACAGCTATAGCTGATTTCTCATAAATGTACCAAAAACATACATTGGTGAACAAAGCTGGAGATGTAGCTCAATGACAGATACTAACCGAGTGTATGTCAGGCTCTGGGGCCAGGTGTGGTAGCACACTCCAGTAGATCACGCTGAAGAGGCCAAGGCAGGAGAATCCTCTAAGTTCCTGGGTACAATCATCCCTAATAGCTAGGGCGGGAAGAGATCCCTGAAAAAACTGGATGCTCGTGGGTAGAAGAATGAAACTAGATCCTTCACTCTACACAAAAAGTAGATCAAATGAATCAGAAACCTTAATGTGAAAATCTGAAACTTTGAAACTGCTAAAGTAAAACACTCTAAGATGTAGTAAGAGGCAAGGACTTTCAGAAAAGAATTCCAGTAGCATAGAAACTAGCCTTCAGAACCGACAAGTGAGATCATATGAAATAAAGGGTTTCTGCATAACAGTCAGCAAAGTGAAGAGCCTGCCTGAAGAGCGATGGACTAGAAGAAAAAAAATCTCAGCTGGGCGTGGTGGCGCACGCCTTTAATCCCAGCACTCAGGAGGCAGAGGCAGGCAGATTTCTGAGTTTGAGGCCAGCCTGGTCTACAGAGTGAGTTCCAGGACAGCCAGGGCTACACAGAGAAACCCTGTCTCGAAAAACCAAAAAGAGTGAGGAATCACTGCAGAAGAGGAAGCAGAAAGATCCTAAGAAATGCCACATCCAACTTTCCCACCCAGTAAGAGTCTCCCAGAGGGAAATAACCAGAGAACAAACAGCACAGACCCCTTCTCCTCTAAGGCTACTAGCCTAGCTCCAAGTCTGTAGATACGGAGTGTAGTTCACGCCCCTCGTCAGCGAAACTTTGCAACAGACTAAGATCGTCACAGGAAAACACAACAGTTCAAAATGCAGAGTGGAAGAGCCCAGTCCCAGTGAATACAGCTACAACACAATTCCTGAACCTAAGACTCAGAGAAAGTGGACAAAGGCAGGAAAGAAAGATTTTAAGAGCCAGACCAACAGGAAGTTAGGTGTGAGACTGTGTCTCCTAGAAATGTCAGAGGCTACACCTGTGAAGTCTCCCCAACATGGCTGCCTAAATATGTGGCCCGAACAAGAATGACACCAGTAGACGTGCTAATGTGGAAAAGGGAATGTCATGAGGCCTCAACCCTAGACAAAGAACAACAGGCAACTAAGGAATGCTGAGAGCAGGAGAAACAATCTATTGTAGAATCTTCCAGGAACATATTTATTATCAGGAAACACAGTTTTATACAAAACTCCAATCCTATGATTTATCACCCATGCCCAAAAGGAACATAAGGCAGGAAAGGGATCACTTCATTTACACTTCCATGTCACAGCTCACCACTGAGGAGAGCAAGGCTGGAACCCAACAAAGGAGCCATGGATGAATTAGTTTCCAGCTTGCTCATTCACAGACTAGCTAGCTTTCTTATACAGCCCAGAACTACCTTAGTAGGGATGGTGCCACCCACAATGGACTGGGCTCTCCTGCATCAACTAAAAACAAATTCCAGGCCAGGCAGTGGTGGCGCAGGCCTTTAATCCCAGCACTTGGGAGACAGAGGCAGGNGAATTTCTGAGTTTGAGGCCAGTCTGGTCTACAGAGTGAGTTCCAGGACAGCCTGGGCAATACAGAGAAACCCTGTCTCGAAAAACAATAAATAAATAAATAAATAAAAACAAATTCCCAACATACGTACCCACAGCCCAGTCTAATCTGGGCAATTCCTCAATACAGGCTTGACACTCAGAGAACTCTAGGACAGCCTGTAAAGGCTGGTTACAACCAATCCTAACAAACCTGAGTTTAATTCCCAGGACCCACGAGATGGAGAGAACCAGTTCCTGAAAGCTGCCATTTAACATGTGTGTCATATCACATGGGTGCATACCCACAAATAACAAATATTTTTAGAATGACATATAATCCTGTCAAAATCATATATATATATATATATATATATATATATACACACACACACATACACACACACACACATATATATATACACACATACACACATATATGTAATATATAACATACACACACACACACACATACATAAGAGAAATGGCTCAGCAGTTAAATCTACTGACTGCCCTTCCAGAGGACCTTGGTTAAATTGCCATCTACCACATAATGGCTCACTACAACATGTAATTCCAGTCCCGGGGGATTTGATGGCATTTTCTGGCCTTCTCAGGCACCAGGCATGCATATGGTACACATACAAGCAGGGAAGAAAAAACAAAAACCAACCAAACAAACAAACAAAAATAAAACCCAGACACAGAAGATAAGTAAGTAAAAATTTTAAAGTATATGTTTTGAAAACGAGGTAGACCCTTGCAGCTGCTTCGTAGCACTGTGGTGCTTCTGCCCGTCAGCCAGTCCCTTTTCTACGTTACTGAAAGCTTTTCTCATACTTTTCTTATCTATTTCTTAGTTACTGGCTTTCCCGGGGACTCTGGGCTTTTTCAGGATTTTCTGAAGCCCCCTGCCCACTTGCCACATGCTTGTCTACTTCCACTATAAACAGCACTGGTTCGCTCTCGCGCTCGCTCTCGCTCTCGCGCTCGCTCATTTTTTCAGTTCCCTTCTCCTGGCAGCAGCTGACACAGCTTGCCCATCATGGTGTTTTTCTCTTGTATCTACCTCAAGCTTAAAACAACAGCAGGGAACTAAGATACATGACTCAGCCTTTAAGAGCTCTGGCTGCTCTTCCAGAGGATCTGGGTTCAATTCCCAGCACCAACATGGCAACTCACAATCATGTAATTTCAGTTTGGGGGGATCTGATGCCTTCTTCTAACCTCCCCAGGCATAGATATGATGCATAGACATAAACACACACATACATACACACACACACACAAG
>NC_034596.1:55701492-55706518 GCF_900095145.1 Mus pahari
TTGGTAGACCAGGCTGGCCTCGAACTCAGAAATCCGTCTGCCTCTGCCTCCCCGAGTGCTGGGATTAAAGACATGCGCCACCATGCCCGGCTCTTTTTTTCTTAATTTTTAAAAGGATTTGTTGTGAGTAGAACCTTATTTTGGGCTAACCCACTTAAAAGTCAATAAAAGGGGGGCTGGAGAGATGGCTTGGCAGTTAAGAGCACTGACTGCTCTTTCAGAGGTCCTGAGTTCAATTCCCAGCAACCACATGGCAACTCACAACCATTTGTAATGGGATCAGATGCCCTCTACTGGTGTGTGTGTGTGAAGACAGCTATATTTATATACTCATAAATAAAATAAGTAAACTTTTTTTTAAAAGAAGTCAATAAAAGGTAGGAAGATTAAAATAATAGATGAGATGTCATGATAAAAGATAAAGGAATATAGTACCAGTTGTTTTGTGTTGGGGAAAGACTAAATGGAAAAAAATGCTGTATCCCCGGGGTGGGGGGATCTATTGTAGATGGGTGTAATTAGGAGTAGAATTTGAGCAGGCAGCAGAGATGGCTCAGCAATTACAAGTACTGGCTGCTCTTCCTGGAGACCTGGGTTCAACTCCCAGTGCACACATGGCAGCTTACAACTATCTGTACCTCCAGTTCCAGGGACTATGAAACCCTCCTCTGGCCTCTGTTAGCTTTGGCATGCAGGATACACAGACACACATGCCGGCAAAATACCCATACACAGAAGGCAGACATAAAGCACTAGGCATGCTTACTGTTTTCTAGAACAATCGCGAGGGACTAAGAACTTCCACACTCGACGTAACCTCCAAAAGGATGGGGCTACTGTGCCATTCACTGTTAACACCAAACTCCTAAAACCAGCTCTGACATAATGAACACTAAGTATTTTAAGTAATTAATTTAAGTGGTTTTATAATTACTGCTAAAAATCTCGCCAAGTTTCCTTGTTTTAACTCCAAGGTTCATCAGGTTTTGGCCCTGGAGTTGTGTGGAGTGGTATCCTGAATCAAGAGATGAGAAAGGCAGTCTCGCTGGGACAGTCTCTAGCTGGCCTCTAAAACTGTTGGGAGCAGCAGGAAAATTAAGTAGGAAGGTCACAATCAGCTCTGCGGTTAGACTCTAGGTAAATCTTAACAAGGTCAAGAATAAAGTCCTGGAGGCAGAGGCAGGCGGATTTCTGAGTTCGAGGCCAGCCTGGTCTACAAAGTGAGTTCCAAGACAGCCAGGACTACACAGAGAAACCCTGTCTCGAAAAAAAGAGAAAAAAAAAAAAAAAAAAAGATTAAGGTCCTGTAGCATGCATTCAAAGGAACATACGGACACGAACACATCACACAGAAAACAAAAACAGAAATGGATGAGAGATTCCATCTCGGAGGAGACAGCCGACAGACAGATTATATTCTGTAGGATGCCTCTAGGTGGACCAGCTCGGTCTAAGCTACTGCGCGTCTACGTCCGCGGCGGGAGAGGAAGGGTGGCAAGTGTCACCGCAGGACCCCAGGGTGTGTGGCGGCACTCACCACTTCCCCCTGCTCGGCGGACTTGTACACTCCGGACACCATCTCGTTATGGAGAAGCAAAAACAACGCCTCGTCCGCCATTTCCCGCCGATCCCTCCAGCGCCGAGTCGGCTCCGATCAGGGCGGGACTCGAGGTCCCCGTTACCCCGCGCCCGCCGCACGCCGTGCGCAGCGGCCCACCCCGGTCCTGAGGCCGCGGAAGGCCGCCGTGGACCGCGCCCCTCCCCGGGGCCGCCGCCACTGGGCCCTTGAGACCCTATGACAGCCCCACACCCTGCCAAGACTATAGCGCTGGGCGTGGAGGGCGAGCCACTTCCGGGCTGGGCTGAGCAACTTCCGGCGCTCTGCTCTACGCTAGGTGGGCTGGTGCTTATCAGAGCTGCTGCGGGCTGGTCGGGATGCGCAGAGAAGAGGAAAGCCTTTTCTCTGGGATGAGGCGGAGTCAGGGGCATAGGGCTAAAGGGTAAAGAACCAAGGGTCTGACTGGAAAGTCTGGCATGGTGGTTCATATATATAATCCTAGCACCCTGAGATATGAAGCAAGAGAATTGCCTTAAGTTGGAGACCAGCATAAATTACAAAGAGAAAAAAATATAGATAGATAGATAGATAGATAGATAGATAGATAGATAGATAGATAGCCAGGTGAATAGTAGTAGCATAAGCCTTTAGTCCTAAGCCTCAGGATGCAGAGGCAGGCAGATCTCTGAGTTCGAGGCCAGCCTAGCTCAATCTAACCTCAAACTTTGAGCTCTCTCAGCTTCTCATGTGCAGGAATTAAAGGCCTGCACCATCACACCTGCTTCTAAACCCTCCTCAGACTACAAATAGCAGATCAGAATACGGAGGACTAAACGCAGTTTACCAAAAAAACAAAAATCACAAAAAGCCTAAAATGCCATCTTGCCTTTGACGATTCTTGGGAGTTGGTTTTAAGGGACAATTAGGACTGGTATAAGAACAAAAACCCGGGGCTGGTGAGATGGCTCAGTGGGTAAGAGCACCCGACTGCTCTTCTGAAGGTCTGGAGTTCAAATCCCAGCAACCACATGGTGGCTCACAACCATCCATAACAAGATCTGACTCCCTCTTCTGGAGTGTCTGAAGACAGCTACAGTGTACTTACATACAATAAATAAATAAATCTTTAAAAAAAAAAAAAAAAGAAAAAAAAAGAAAAAAAAGAACAAAAACCCGCGAGACACACTTAAATAGGAAAATATAGTCATTATGAGGACCAGGTAAAAAGTGCTGGCAGAGGCAAGTGGATCTCTTAAGTTTGAGGCAAGCCTGGTGTACAGGGCTAGTTTTGGTTTTGTTTTTTGTGTTTTGTTTTGTTTCAAGACAGGATTTCTCTGTATAGCCCTGGCTGTCCTGGAACTCACTCTTTAGACCAGGCTGGCCTCAAACTCAGAAATACCAGCTGCCTCTGCCTCCCAAAGTGCTGGGATTAAAGACATGCGCCACCACTGCCGGGCCAGAGCTAGTTTCTTGACAGACAGGGGTACACAAAGAAACCGTGCCTCAATACAGCAGGAAAAAAAAAGGCTGAAGATTTCTTTTAAAAGGTTTATTTATTATTATATCTAACTACACTGTAGCTGTCTTCAGACACACCAGAAGAGGGTGTCAGATCTCATTACGGATGGTTGTGAGCCACCATGTGGCTGCTGGGATTTGAATTCAGGACCTTTGGAAAAGCAGTCAGTGCTCTTACCCGCTGAGCTATGTCTCCAGCCCCCAAGGCTGAAGATTTTACAGGTGTCACTGAAATGATGTACATAAGAGTCTGTGCTAGAACAATTTCTACAGGTACAACTATGCATGCTTAGTTATAACACGCTTTTTAAGATTCTTTACATTTTTACCTGGTTTTGTTTGATACAGGGTCTCAGTCTGTGTCAAACTATATCAGCCCTCTATCAGGGCTAGTCCTGAATTCTTGATCCCTCTGCCCCCAACTCCTAAATTCTAGAATTACAGATGTACGCCACTGGGCCTGACCTTTACTTTTGTATGGACATGGGGCCTCCAACATGCTAAGCAAATATGTTGATGTTGTTGAGACAGATTAGTCCGGTTGTGTTTGGCTGGTTGGTTGGTTTTGGTTTTGAGGTCCAGCCTACATTGGTGTTATACTCAGGGCTTCTAATGTTCCTTCTACATCGGACTCTTAGTACTACAAGTGTCACTACTCTGCCAGCTATGTGATCAGTTAGTTCTTTTCTCAGAAATTCATGAAATAAGTTTTTCTTCCAATTATTTCACTGCCTCCCCTACTAACATTAGTTTTCTCAAATTGGTTACAATAACCTAATGTTACATTATTTCAAAGGAATTTGCAGATGACTGCTCTATAATTGTAATAATAGTAAGTGTCATGGTTAATATTATCAGTTTGACAGAATCTAAATCACTTAGGAGACAAACCTCTGGACTTGTCTGTGGGTTTCTAGATTGGGGAAATTGAGGTGGGGAAGACCCACTCTAAATGTGGCTTACACTCCTAAGGGCTGGGGTTCTAAATTGAATAGAAAAGAAAACGTGAGCTGAGCACTCGTTTCTATCCGCTTCCTGACTGTGGCTGCAACGGGACCAGCCACCTTAGGCTCTTACCGGCACGTCTTCCCCACCATGGTGGATTGTGCTCACAAACTGTGAGCCAAAATGACCCTTCCCTTCAGTTGCTCTTGACAGGTATTTTCTTTCCAGAACAAGAAAAGTAGCTAACGTTGGATCCCTGACTCACTGACGCTGCCTGAGTGGAGAGAATCAGCTTTGCCTTACCTTTTACCTAGTACCTTCCCGAAGCTCAAAGTGTGTAGAAGTCCCAGTAGAGCAGAAGAATAGGACCGGCTTGCTGATGCTCCAGCCCTGGGCAACCTGAGTTATGACCTTATATTCTATTTAGTACCATTATTAAACTGCTAAGCTCAAGGACCCCTCCCCTCGAAAGCACTGCTTCTCAACCTTCTTAATGATATAACCCTTAAGTACAGTTCTTCATGCTGTGGGGACCTCCAATCATAAAATTATTTTGCTACTGTTATAAATTGTAATGTAAATATCTGTGTTTTCTGATAGTCTTAGGCAACCCCCTGTAGAAGGTTGAGAACCACCAAGCTAAAGTCTACAGAACTAAGAAATATCCTTTATTCTGTAGGTTGCTGTAGGACCTCCTATGCCAGCTTCCTCAATGCGAAAGAGAGAGAGAGAGAGACAGAGAGAGAGAGAGAGAGAGAGAGAGAGAGAAGGAAAGAAGGATAAACTCTAAAGGACATTTTCCCTGAAATCTGCCTAGACATATCTTTCCAAGGAACTTAGAATCATTGTTATTAAAACTACTACTACATGGGTTGGTTTGTTTTTCCTAATAATCCCCTCCTTTTAAAAATCTTTTTATTTATTTATTTATTATATGTAAGTACACTGTAGCTGTCTTCAGACACTCCAGAAGAGGGAGTCAGATCTTGTTACAGATGGTTATGA
>NC_034596.1:55707503-55708519 GCF_900095145.1 Mus pahari
AGGGATGGTCCCCATAGACTCATGTGTTTGAATGCTTGGTGCTCAGGGAGTATGGCCTCATTAGAGCATTGGTGTCACTGTGGAGGCAGGCTGCGAGGTCTCAGATGCTCAAAGTAGGCCCAGTGGATATTCCTGCTGCTTGCTGGTGGATCCAGACATAGCACTTCTCTAGCACCATGTCTGCCTGCACGCTGCCATGCTTCCCACTATGACAAAAATGGACTAAACCTCTGAAACTGTAAGCCAGCCTCAAGTAAAAGTTTTATAAGAGTGGTCACGGTCATGGTGTCTCTTCACAGCCATAGAAATCCTAAGACAGTGTGTGTGTGTGTGTGTGTGTGTGTGTGTGTGTGTGATATGTGTTAGAAATATATAGATATATAGATAGGGGAACACCTGGGTTCAGTTCCCAGCATCAACATGGTAGCTTAACCTTGTCTGTAACTCCAGTTCCAGTGATCCCACCCCCACTTCTGGTCTCTAAGGGCATCATGCATGCATGTAGTTGCACAGACATACATGAGGGCAAAACACCCATACACACAAAATAACAGTAAAATTTAAAAGATCCTATCTTTTATATATATAGATAACTCAGTGAGACCTTATTTACAATTAGAACTAAATCATTTTTAGACTTAATTGCTTTTTACACAATCTTTGTTTTCTATATTGCTTCCTGCTAATATGTTATATACCCTCAAGCTTCTTCAAAGATATTTCCTGTCACCCTCTTCTTTTCTCCCTTTCCCTCTCTCCCTCCCCCCTCCCCACCCCTCTCTCTGAGGGGGAGTATTTCCAGACAGGATTCTCTGACTGTCCTGGAACTATCTCTGTAGACCAGGCTGGCCTTGAACTCACAGAAATCCACCTGCCTCAGCCTTTCAAGTGCTGGGATTAAAAGGCATGCAACCACCTCCTGGCTTTTCTCTTCTTCTTCTTCTTCTTCTTCTTCTTCTTCTTCTTCTTCTTCTTCTTCTTCTTCTTCTTCTTCTTCTTCTTCTTCTTCTTCTTCT
>NC_034596.1:55708699-55729157 GCF_900095145.1 Mus pahari
CCCCCTCCTCCTCCTTCTCCTCCTCCTCCTCCTCCTTTTTGGTTTTGGTTTTGGTTTGAGACTGGGTTTTTCGGTGTATCATGGTATTCATTTTGTAGATAACAGGTGCTGTTAACATTGATAAGATAATGAAATTCTTCCTCACCTATCCAGTCATGAGCCTCCACACAAATAGCATACAGGGTAAGACCAAATTACTTTTACTAAAAACAAAACAAAAACTCTCATTCCTTTTCAGGGAGCAAACTTGTAAGGATTTGACCTTTGTGTTAACATTTTTCTTAACTAAAACGTGTACTAAGTTGTGTCAAGTACAAAACCAGCTTCCTTATTGGCATTGCAGATAGGGTAAAGTGGAATCCAGAAAATACACACAGGAAAACACTGGCAACTTCCCCAGACCCGCTATTATACCAGCAGGCTTTAGGCCCTGATGGAAACAACTTTGCTCAGGATCAGAGTATAAAGTGCCTCTTCAACTAGATCTGACGACCTGCTGGACCTAGGTCCGCACCCTCAATTTCCTTATCATTAAGAACCATCGCATTCAAGTTTCGAGTTTTTAACGACTAAGGCACGCAAAGCGATTCTCAGTATCCACAATAATTATTAGCTGTTAGAATGAAGACTCGTGGTGGGTTCAGTTCACTAATGGAAGGCAACCTGCGCCTCCCTACACTCTGGGCATGCGCAACAGCAATTCTTTGCCATGCCCTTTTCTGATTAAATCTCTTGGGGAAGGCAAAAAGGGAGGTATAGCCTCTTCCGTCCCATGGGAAGAGTTTAAGAGCACTATGAAGTCAGAGACGTATCAAGTTTAAGGGGATGCCTTTGCAGACCCCCCGAGATAGGATCTACCACACCGACGTAATCCCTCTCCGCTCTGCGCAAGCAGAGGAGCGCAACCACCGCAGGCGGCGAGGGGGAGGAGCTGAGTGACTTGCCGGTTTCTCATTGGTCCAGAATCACGGCTCGGCACGCTTCTTCCCCTTCCGGTCCTTGGGTGGTCGAGGCCGGAGAAGAAACCCGCGCTCATTGGCTGGGGCGGGCTGTCAGTCCTTCCGCGTGGAGCGGCGGGCGCGGCGCGGCGCGGCCTGGAGAGCAGTCGCGAAGCCTGCTGCAGAGAGAAGATGGCGGTCGCCGTGAGAGCTTTGCAGGAGCAGCTAGAGAAGGCCAAAGAGAGCCTCAAGAACGTGGACGAGAATATCCGCAAGCTCACCGGGCGGGACCCGAATGATGTGAGGTACGGATCGGACGGAACCGCAGAGGTTGGCGAGGTCCGGGTCCTCGGGGCCGGGCGCACCGGGGAGAGAGGGCAGCCGGCCGCTTGTGGGCCGACTGGGGTCAAGGGGCCTGTTTCCCGGGCGGCGGGCGAGCCCTTGGCTCGGCTCGGCGGGGAGACGCCGTGCCTGCGCCCTCGGGCACGGGGTGCAAGTGCTTGCGAATGGGCGGAAGGCGAGCCGGGCTGCCCGGCATGGTTTCCGCGCCCCCGGGAAGGCCGAGACCACGGCTTCCCGCCCTTAGCGCTGCAGGCCCGGAACTGCAGTACAAAGCCCCTTTCCACCCCTGCGACTCCGGACCCGGGGCAAACCGGAGGCCCCCTGGGGCGCCAATGGCTGCCTCTCCCTGCTGGCCTGGGTGTCCTTCCCTTGGGGTTGGCAGATAGGACCTGACCCAGCCTTATTAATATGTAGCAGTCTCGAGGTGCATAGATTTTCGTAACGCTGGTCTTGGGGAAGCAAGAAAGAGGATTATGATTTTTAGTTTTCGAAGAAGTGGATCTGAAACCGTCATTTTAGAATGATTTGTGTTCATTTCTACTTAGTGTGTACCTTAGTGTGTGGAAGTATATGATGCATCTCATATGTCTGCATAGGACTTTTACACGGATTATAATTCTTTTTTAGGCCCATCCAAGCCAGATTGCTGGCCCTTTCTGGTCCTGGTGGAGGTAGAGGACGAGGTAGCTTATTGCTAAGGTAAGGTCTTTCGTAGATGTTAATTGCTGTTTCTAATAAATGTTTTGCAAAAGTAGAGGTTGGAGAATATTAATTAGAAGAGTTTAACATAAACTTAACTGTGTTTTAAAGTTCTGTAAAGGCTTTTGACATCTGAGAATGTAATTGGTGGCAGGGTGTTGTTCATGTAATTGTTTGCTTAAGTTTGCTTTACTTGTGCTTTTCTTTTTTATGAAATCAACTAAATTCTCTAACCGACTGGAAATACCAGTTTCCACTAATGTTTCTCAAGCTTTATGGTGGATGTTTGTCATTGCAGGCGTGGATTCTCAGATAGTGGAGGAGGACCCCCAGCCAAACAAAGAGACCTGGAAGGGGCAGTCAGTAGGTATGATTTCAAAAGATGTCTGAAGAGTCAGTCCGTACCTTGTTTTCTAGGACACTACAGCTATTTCTGTGTCATTAGGATTTATTTGAACTCGGCTAGCCCAGTTTACAAAACTCAGTGGGATTGGAAGAAGTAACACTTTCTGTTTTGTACTTTGAGAAACACCAAGAAATGTTTGGATGTGATAAGATAAGTTTGGTTTGGAGCGTCTTGCTTCTCCTTTTCCCCCCACTGATAAGAAAGTGGTAAATGAGATGTAAACTCAATAGAATATGTCTTCTGGAGGTGGGTATTTGAACACTCGCCCACCTTTGATTGATTATGCATTTGGTTCTGTAGTGGTCATTTCCATTCTTTTTCCCATCCTAGGCTGGGTGGGGAACGTCGGACAAGAAGAGAATCACGCCAGGAGAGCGACCCAGAAGACGATGATGTTAAAAAGGTACTGAAATTAAATATTAGAGGATGAACACAATGCTTAGTGTGCTTTGAAAAGCATGCACCCAAGTACAGGAAATCACTGATGTTTTCTTTTCTCTCATAGCCAGCACTGCAATCTTCCGTTGTAGCTACCTCCAAAGAACGCACACGTAGAGACCTTATCCAGGATCAGAACATGGATGAAAAGGGAAAGCAAAGGTATGTGCTCGCCACGTCAGATCGAGTGTTAAAGGAAGTCACACTTAGTCAGATGCTTGTAGGGTCTCTTAGAACGTGTGAGTGTGGTGTAGATCAAGCAGACATTGATTTTCTTCTTCTGTTTCTTAGGAACCGGCGAATATTTGGCTTGTTGATGGGCACTCTTCAGAAATTTAAACAAGAATCTACTGTTGCTACTGAACGGGTATTGGTGCCTTTGTTTTTTTCTTTTTTCTTTCTTGCTTTGCCTCATTTACTCATTACCAAATAGGAGATTAATGTTACATAGTGCAGTTAAGGGTGACTTTGAACTCTGGATGCTCCCACCTCTACCTTAGAATTGCTGGAATTCCCCACCCCGCCCCGCCCCCCAGACTGGGTTTCTCAGGTAGCCCTGGCTGACCTGGAACCAGCTCTGTAGATGCCTCTCCCTTCAAAGTGCTGGAATTAAAGGCATGCACCTATGTGTTTTTGAAATGGGGTCTCACTATATAGGTCAAACTAACTTCAGACTCAACAGAGACCTGCCTGCCTTTGCTTTCTGGGTGCCAGGATTAAAGGTATTCACTACCATACCTGGCTTCATAGTAGGTTTTTGCCTTTACTTGATGTGACTGGGTGTTGCCTATGTATATGTCTGTACACCCTATGTGTACAGTGCCTATGGAGGACAGAAAGCCCAGGGAATTTTCTTTAAATTTTATTTATTGTTATATCTAAGTACACTGTAGCTGTCTTCAGACACACCAGAAGAGGACGTCAGATCTCACTATGGGTGGTTGTCAGCCACCATGTGGTTGCTGGGATTTGAACTCAGGACTTTCAGAAGAATAGCTGGTGCTCTTACCCGCTGAGCCATCTCTCCAGCCCCCTGAATTTTTTTTTTAATTACATTTATTTGTGTGTGTGTGTGTGTGTGTGTGTGTGTGTGTGTGTGTGTGTGTTGAGGGGATGTCAGAGAACAGCTTGAGAAACCACTCCAAGGTGTGAGTTTGGGGGGCCGAGCTGAGGTTATCAGGCTTTGACAGTGTTCACCTTACCTGTTGAGCCATCATACTGGCTCTGGAATCTGTCTTCTTAGAATAGGGCCTCATGAAGTCCAGGCTTGAACCGTTGGTCTTCTTGCCTCCCACTCCTGTATCCTGGAATTACAGATACTGATCCTGCTCAGGAGTTGTAATTGATCCCAGCACTTGGGAGGCAGAGGCAGGCGGNAGGCAGAGGCAGGCGGATTTCTGAGTTCAAGGCCAGCCTGGTCTACAAAGTGAGTTCCAGGACAGCCAGGGCTACACAGAGAAATCCTATCTTGCAAAACCAAAAAAAAAAAAGTTGTGATTGAGTTTTATTACACACCCAAAGGCAATCCATACCACTCTGGAAGCTTCTATAAACTTTTATTTCAGTACACCTACAGATTTATTTCTGTGGAGCTGCTTCCGTAGGAAAACTAACGGGGAAATTCTGATTCGGCTAGAGTGGGAGGGTAATAAATTATTTGCGCATTCAGTTTGAGAATATGAAATGACTACACAAACAGTTGTGATGGTGAATGCCTATACATCTCAGCACTCAGAAGGCCAGGATAGGAGGAACCAAGAGTGCCTGGTCTGCCTGGGTTGTGTAGTGAGGCCTGGTGAAACATAGGGAGACCCTGTCTCAACCACAACAACAAAAAATCACATCACAAACACATTTTTTTTTTTATTATTTTTAATGTGTGTGTGACAGAGCAAGGACACGTGCACACATGTTTGTGCCCAAGGAGTGAGAAGAGGGTGTCTGGTTTCTTGGAGTTAAGAGTTATGTGTGTTTGATTAGCCAGGCTGCTAACATGGTTTTTAGATCCAAACTCTGTTCTCATGAAAGATCAGTATGTACTCTGAACTCATGATAGATTAGTCTGTACTCTGAACTGCTGAGATACCTCTGATGTGTATCTCATGTTTGAAGTTTTTTTTTAATAGAGAAAGGGAAATATAACTAATTACTTGCTGAATTAGGACTTCTACAAGGTGTGGTAGTATATGCATATAATCTCAGAAGTGTAATAGCTGAGGCTAACCTGGACTACCCAGCCAGACTGTCTCAAAAGCTAGCTGTTGCTCATATATACTGTTTAGGAGCAAAAGGCTGACAAGGCCTGCCGTGCTACATATACATAGTTAGAGGCCAGCGTGAGCTATATTAGAGTCTATTTAAGGAAAACAGATGAAAACTTGAGTCATATCCTGTTATTTAGAAAGAATAGTTGAAGCTCTTCATATAGTGTTTTCAGTAAAATGCCTACCATGCAAATATGGGGGACCTGAGTTCCATCCCCAGAACTCAGGAAACCTCGAGGTGGTAGTAGGCACTTGTATGTTGGTAAGGTGGGGACAGATGGGTTCCTGGAGCTCAGCAAGGGCCTAATACACTGAGCCATCTTGAAAACCTAGGTGAGATTGCATTAAGGAAGCTCTTGTGATGCAATAGATTGCTCTGACTACTCTAGTGACTTTAAAATTTGGATATTTGTGCCGGGTGTGGTGGCGTGCGCCTTTAATCCCAGCACTTGGGAGGCAGAGGTAGGCGGATTTCTGAGTTCGAGGCTAGCCTGGTCTACAAAGTGAGTTCCAGGACAGCCAGAGCTATACAGAGAAACCCTGTCTCCAAAAAAAACAAAACAAAACAAAAAAATTTGGACATTTTTGGGAAACTGCCTCAATCACTATTTCCCAAACACAAATAAATAAAAATTAAATGGAAAGAAATGTGATGAAAGTGTACAAGTAAATTTACATAGTAAAATTTAAGTTTCAAGTAAGGAAGATGTGTGTGGCCTTTATTATAATTAAATTAAAACTAAATGAACCTTGGTTGTCTTTTACTAAAGAAGATTACTTACTTTTAGCAAAAAAGACGCCAAGAAATTGAACAAAAACTTGAAGTTCAGGCTGAAGAAGAGAGAAAGCAGGTTGAAAATGAGAGGAGAGAACTGTTTGAGGAGAGGCGTGCTAAACAGACAGAACTGCGGCTTCTGGAGCAGAAGGTTGAGCTTGCACAGCTGGTAAGCAGGGTTTTCAATCCTAAATTAGGTAATTGTTCATGTTTACAAATTGTTCATGATTACCTTTTTACCTTTAGCAAGAAGAATGGAATGAACATAATGCCAAGATAATTAAGTATATAAGGACCAAGACAAAGCCCCATTTGTTCTATATTCCTGGAAGAATGTGTCCAGCTACCCAAAAGCTAATAGAAGAGTCACAGAGAAAAATGAATGGTAAGTATGTGAAGTCCATTGATGTTTCTTAGTGGTAAGACTATACATACATTCACATATGCCCGTATTTAAGAAATAATTTATTAGTTCAGTTTTGGGTTGTTTTTTGTGATATTCTGAAATTGATAATGGTGTCAGGGTTCAGGGGTATTGTCTGGGTGATTGAGTTTAACCTGAAACTCATTTTATAGGTAGTAAAGACTTCATGTAGGATTTCTGTGTTTTGGAGGCTAGAGAGATGGCTCAACAGTTAAGAGCACTGACTGCTCTTCCAAAGGTCCTGAGTTCAGTTTCCAGCAACCACATGGTGGCTCACAACTATGTGTAATGTGATCTGATGCCCTCTTCCGGTGTGTCTGAGGACAGTGACAGCGTACTCACATAAAATAAATAATTAAATCTTTAGAAAAAAAAAAAAAAGACATTTTCTTTTTAAAGAATTTTGTGTTTTAAAATCCGAGCAGACATAGAAGAATGATAAGGAAATAAGACAAAACAAACCTAAGTCCATATCAGATACTCATATGGAGGGCTAGACACTGGTGAGTGGACATTTTGCTGTGGCTGGGAACAGAAAAGTTAACTAAATAGTGGTTCTGCTTTGACGGGGTTGTGTTAAGCTTTACCCAGCATAAAGCTCGGCAGCAGATGTGTCCCTGGTGTCGCTCAGGGTTTGTCCAGGTTTGTGTGAGTAGAATCCCTAGGTTTGTAGGTGTCTTGTGGATATTTGCATTAGACCTTGAGTTCAATTCTCAACATACTCCCCCACCCTAAAACAAACCGAAGCAAAACCTAGAGGTACAAAAAGATGATTAGTTGACAGTGACCATCTTTGACTTGGTATAAAATTGATATTTTGAACTTTAACTGTCATAAAGTTTACACGTGTAAATTTTTATTGTTTAGCTTTATTTGAAGGTAGACGCATCGAATTTGCAGAACAAATAAATAAAATGGAGGCTAGGCCTAGAAGACAATCAATGAAGGAAAAAGAGCATCAGGTGGTGCGTAATGAAGAACAGAAGGCGGAACAAGAAGAGGGTAAGGTGGCTCAGCGAGAGGAAGAGTTGGAGGAGACAGGTAATCAGCACAATGATGTAGAAATAGAGGAGGCAGGAGAGGAAGAGGAGAAGGAAGCAGGTATAGTTCATAGTGATGCAGAAAAAGAACAGGAGGAGGAGGAGCAAAAGCAGGAAGTTGAAGTTAAGATGGAGGAGGAGACTGAGGTAAGAGAAGGTGAGAAGCAGCAGGATAGTCAGCCAGAAGAAGTGATGGATGTGCTAGAGATGGTTGAAAGTGTCAAAAACGTAATTGCTGAGCAGGAAGTGATGGAAACTAATCAAGTTGAAAGTGTAGAACCTTCAGAAAATGAAACTAGCAAAGAATTGGAGCCAGAGATGGAATTTGATGTTGAGCCAGATAAAGAATGTAAATCTCTTTCTCCTGGAAAAGAGAATATTAATTCTCAGGAAGTGGAAAAGGAGTCTGAGGAGAAAGAGGAAAAAGAAGAGAAAGAACCTGGGCCCCAACCTGAGCCTGTGGCTCAGCCTCAGCCCCCACCTCAGCCCCTGCCCCAGAGCCAGCCCCACTCTCAGCCCCACTCTCAGCCCCAGCCTCAGCCCCAGCCTGTACTCCAGTCCCAGCCTCTCTGTCAGCCCGAGACTTTGCCATTAGCTGTTTTGCAGCCTCCACCTCAGGTTATTCAGGAGCAAGGGATTCTACTACCTGAGCGGAAGGATTTTCCTATAGAGTCCGTAAAACTCCCTGAGGTGTCTGTAGAGCCAGTCTTGACAGTACATTCAGAAAGCAAGAGCAAAAATAAGACTAGGAGCAGAAGCAGAGGGCGAGCAAGGAATAAAACAAGCAAGAGTAGAAGTCGCAGCAGCAGCAGCAGTAGTTCCAGTAGCAGCTCTACTAGTAGCAGCAGTGGGAGCAGCTCCAGCAGTGGCAGCAGTAGTAGTCGAAGCAGCTCCAGTAGCAGCTCCAGCACAAGTGGGAGCAGCAGCAGAGACAGCAGCAGCAGCACTAGCAGTAGCAGTGAGAGTAGGAGTCGCAGTAGGGGCCGAGGACATAACCGAGATAGAAAGCACAGAAGGAGCGTGGACCGGAAGCGAAGGGATACTTCAGGACTAGAAAGAAGTCACAAGTCTTCAAAAGGTGGTAGTAGTAGAGATACAAAAGGATCAAAGGATAAGAATTCCCGCTCTGACAGAAAAAGGTCTATATCAGAGAGTAGTCGATCAGGCAAAAGATCTTCAAGAAGTGAAAGAGACCGAAAATCAGACAGGAAAGACAAAAGGCGTTAATGGAAGAAGCCAGGCTTGCTTAGCCTATTTGCAGCAGAAGATGTCTTGAGTAAAAGGATTACCTTGTAAAGAGGATGCTGCCTTAAGAATTGCATGTTGTAAAAATTCTTTTTGGAAAATACAGACTGTTTGTTTACCAGACATTCTTGTACTTTTTGCATAATTTTGTAAGAGTTATTTATCAAAATTATGTGAGGTTCCAAAATATGTAAAAATGATAATAATAAAAAAAGATTAACATCCTTTGTCATCTTTTTTAACTACCCTATTACTCTTCAGTCAGAATCTGTATATTTTAATAGGTAAATCTTTAAATTGTTCCTTATGTTGTGTATCATACATTGCTTTTGTAGAAATAAATATGCATCTTTCATTATTTTTGGGATGTCCTGTTGACACGTGTATAATAAATATCTTTATATCATTTTCAGTTTTTGTCACAAGATACTGAACATGATTAGGATGTTTTTGAAGGCTTCATCACTTTGATTTGCCTGAAAACAGTTGCCAGGTTTTTACAGCTTTGACAGGGAATAGTTCTTTTAAAACATTTAATTATTTCCTATCTTACAGTTTTTAATCTAAGCATTTTTCTGTTTTTCATTAAAACCATTCAGTTGGTAGATAACTTAAACAGTACAATTTGGTTGTCATTTCACGATTATAGAACAACATTCTCTTGTCCTCACAGCTACTTGTGTGATAACAGCATAGTGTGTAATCTGTCATAGTTATCACCTCCTGGGTGGTGGGGGTCGGGTAAAAATCTCTTCTAAACTTGGTTTATGAATTTGTGGTCTTGTCTTTTTCTGTTGGCTATAACTGAAACATGCCAATCTGTGTTTTCAAGAGTTTTTGTTTAAGAAAGTATTGTATGGAAGTTTACACAATGAAGGAAATTCATCTAGACTTGAATATGTAAACAAGATAACACACAAGTGTACCAAGTGATTATTAACTTTGTTGTTTATAAATTTGTATGGACCTGGAGTATCTGTTGCCCATTACTATATATGTGCAAATAAATGTGACTTAGACTTGTGACTGTTTAAAATTAGTACTTGTATTAACGGTTTGATGCGTATGAGAGCATTTAAATGACAGTGGCTATTTTAACATTGTAGTTTTAGCCTGACATTAAATATTCAGTATATTGTCTATAAGTAAATGGTTTAAGTGAAAAATGAACAAATATCTTCATTTAGTTTTGTGTCTGAACCACTCATGTGTTAAAGCAAATGTGAAGAGAATTATTTTTAAAAATCCTTTTCTTGGATTAAGCGAACCACCTACATCCAAAAGCATGCTGACACCAAGATGGGCTTAACCAACAACTTGTACTTGGCAAAATGCTTTGGCCTTGTGCTATGTAATGAAACAGATTGGTAAAGGAATGACTAGATTAAAAATGACAGGCGCACTCCCCATTTATTTTTATTTTTATTGAGACAGGGTTTCTCTGTGTAGCTCTGGCTGTCCTGGAACTCACTTTGTAGACCAGGCTAGCCTTGAACTCAGAAATCCACCTGCCTCTGCCTCCCAAGTGCTGGGATTAAAGGAGTGCACCACCACTGCCCGGCGCCCTCCCCATTTTAATCTAGCATATAAATTTATTAAGGAAGGGGGGGTAACTCCAAGAAAGGAGTACTCAATATCATGTTTTACTTAAACGTTTTGTCTGTGGGTGTGTGCAGGCACCAGGGAAGCCAGAAGACACTGAATCCCTCGAAGTGAGGGTTAGGTGTCGCTCCTTGTGCATGCTGAGGAACAAACTTGGGTCCTCCACCAGAGCCCTGTGAGCTTGTAGCCTTTTTGTTGACATGTCTCAAGTGCTAGGAGTAAAGGTGTGTGTTACCACAACCACCCTAAACAAATTTTTTAAAGCTCTCATTTCTGGATATTTTAAGGGTTTGTGTATTTCTAAGTATTTTACTATTTCTAATTTAGAGCATACATACTATGTGTAAGATATTCAACATGGAATTTTATGAAAAGTAGAATGCAGCCTTCACTGTAAACTCAAGCATAGCAATGCCTTCCTTTCCCTCCTCCCCTCCGTTCATAGTGCCTGGGATCAACCAGAGGGCTTCAAGCATGTTAAGCAGGTACTTTACATCTGACCTCTAACCCCCAGACCCATATATCTATTTTACCTTTAATGACTAGAGTTTAACATTTCATCCCTGTGATGGAATAACAGACTTTGCCTTGGACTTAGCTATGGCCATCATGGGAGTGGAAACCAGGGGTGAACTCCCAGTCACATAGTCCCTCTCCTCCATTTTCTTTCCTTTTTACCAAATAGTGCAGCATGTATTGCTAGTAGTAAGCATAGATCTTAGAGAAAAGTAGCTCAAAGCAGTTCGCGGAAGTGACCCATCCATGCCCTCTTGAATCTCCATGTTCTGGCTGTCAGTGAACCATTCAAGCAAGGTAAAGTTTGCAGCAGGTAGCTCTGTTGACTAGCTTCTAAATGGTTTGCAGTTGTTTGATAATAAGTGATACCTTTGAATGTATCGTGGGACATGTATAGAAGTCTTTTTTAAATATACCTAAAATTAAAGCACCTAGAGATATTTAAGGCAAATTGGAAACATAGATATTCTTACTAAATGTAGAGATTGTTTTCATGCCCTTCCAATGTGGTGTTTATTTAGTTCTTGAGGTATAGAAGACAGAAGATCTTAGAGGTACTGGAGAGATGTCTCTATACTGCTTTTCCAGCACTTCAAGCTCAATTCTCAGCATGTTTTATAACTGCCTGTAACTCCGGCTCCAGGGGGACCAGTGCTTCTGAGCACCTGCCCTTGTGCACATTGCACACAGACACACATAATGTAAAAGTAAACCTCTTAAAAACACAGGGCTTGGGGATGCCACTCCCAGGTAGAGGGCTTGCCTGCATATATAAGCACTGCATTTGATCCCCATACTAGATAGAACTAGATATGATAATATATTCTTGTAATGCCTAACCTAAACAGAACGAGAGGCAGAAGGGTTAAGTATGGTTCAGGGTCGTTGGTTTATCAATAAGCTATCTCAAACATTATGTAGGGAACATTCAAACTTGGCTTTTGTAATAATACAATTAGTTGTCAACCCAGCCCTACTGTGCTAGGTGTTAATTTATATTCAGTTTTGATCCATCTTGAATTGAGTTTTGTTTTGGGGTTTTCTGTGTGTGGGGTTGTGGGGATAGGTTCTCACTGTGTATTCTAGGATAGCATGGAACTCACTATGCTGACTAGGCTGGCTTTGCATTTACACAGTAAATCCTCATCCTTTTGAATACTAGATTAAAAGCATGGACTGTCATGCCCAGCTGTATATGGTAAGAAGTAGTGTCTAATTTCATTATTCTACAAATTCCCAGTAGTATCTTCCTCTTCAATGTTTGATCTTAGTGCCTTTGTTAAAAACCAGTTAGTTTAAAAAAAAAAAACAACAACAAACAAAACAGTTAGTTGGACTGGCAAATGGCTCAATAGGTTAAAGGACTTGCCATACATAATCAACCTGACAACCTCCTGAACTAACTTACTCACATAGGAGAAACGTCAGATGCTGCAGTATGTGCACAGTACTATATCCTACACTGAATTAGGAGAAGAAGACAGAAGAATCATCAGGGCCAATTAACCTGGAGTAAAACAAGAGAAACCCTCCCTCAACAAAGGATAAAACTGACTCCTAAAACTTGTCCTCTGACCTCCACACATGTGCCATGCACAGGGACACTTACACTCACACGTGCTCATCATATATACATGTTATACACACACCAATAAAAAAAAAACAGGTAACTCCAGATGTGTATTTCTGTGTGTGTGTGTGTGTGCACAGTGCAGCATTCCATCACTACACTTAAGACTTTAGTCTAACACAGGTTTGTTTTTGTTTGTTTGTTTGTTTTTAAGACAGGGTTTCTCTGTAGCCCTGGCTGTCCTGGAACTCACTCTGTAGACCAGGCTGGCCTCAAACTCAGAAATCCGCCTGCCTCTGCCTCCCAAGTGCTGGGATTAAAGGCCTGTGCCACCACTACTCACTGTTAACTTTAGTTGTGCTTGGATTAACTTTTAATTTTGGGGGGACCAAGGGTAGGAACATCCAGTATAGGCGAAGGCCATTGACTGGGGGCTTAAGTACTTGGAATGTCTTCTTAGCATTGGGGAAGTATTCCAGCAATCTCAGGTGCTGCCTGAACAGGTTTTCTCAGGAGAAAGGAAATTGATCCTGTAATCTAACTGAGGCTACTGAAATTCTTCTATGTAGGGACTAAGAATCCCCCAGACTAGGTCAGAGAAGGAGAAGCCCTGCTAATGAAGAGAGTCTTCCATATTGCATTAAGCCCAGAGACTATCTAGTCATGGTGGATTTTGACCTTAATTTGAAGAGTTTTCCCGCAAATAATTAACATATTTAGAATATTGGACCAATTTTAACAGAAAGAGATTCAGTTCCTCATGTATCCTGTCAGCTATAGACTGTGGGAAACCTTTGATGGTTTTCTTCATTCTCATTAAGTTCCTCAGAGAGTTTGCATGTATTTGGTATTACAGTTTTCTGTTTTCATTGCGTGTCTAGTTTATTTACTAATATATAGACACGAACTCACAGAGATCCATAGGCATGGTCTTTAATTGTAGTTCCCCAGTCTGTTCTGTCATTGGCACAGAAACCTGGATGTGTCACATCAGATTCTCGATGGCTTAGTCAAAGGTTAGCTGTTTAATGCTAACTTCATGTTCATCACTCTAGTATAAATAGGAAACCATCTTTGGGGCTGTGGGGAAAGCTGAGTAGTTAGGAGTGCCTGCTGCTCTTGCAGAGGACCTTGGATTCTGTTCCTAGTACCTACATGGTGGCTCAAATCCACCTGTAACTAGTTACAAGGGATCTGATGCTGCCTTCTGCGGACAATAGTCATGCATGAGTGCAGATACATAAATGCAGACACGGGCCCCTCCCCCCTTTAGGATCTCACTTTTTTTTGAATCTCAGGCTGGCCTCCAACTCATTGTGTAGCTGAGAATAATTTTGAACGTGAGTGTATTTGTGTGTGGGCGCACACCAGTGTATGCGTGTGTACTCATGCATGTACACATGTGGGGGGATGTATACACACGTGAAGGCAAGACACTTCAGGTGTCTCCCTCTATCATTCTCTACTTTGCTTTTAAATGTTTATTCATTTCATGTGTGTATGGGTCTGTGTGCTATGGAGCATGTGTAAAGGTCAGAGGACAACTTTTGGGAATTGGTCCTCGCCTTCTACCATCTGACCCTGGAAATTGAACTCAGGTCCTTCGACTTGACAGCAAGCGCTTTTTATCCATTGAGCCATCTTGCCAGCTTCATGATGCTAACTTAAAACTTGATAGTTAGATAATTCTAGACCCTGGAGCAAATGCAAAGTTACTTTTTCTAGATGTCAAGCACGTTGTCCTGAGTCCTTTCTGACCTGTTTTTAGGGTGGGGCTGCAGGATAATTCCCTGTTTAGTCATTTAACCTTTGGCTCTCCTAAGCTTTCCAAAGATCCATCAGACTTGACTTGTGCTGAGACTGAAAGTGTGTGACTCAGCTCTGAGCAGGCAGGGTGGAACAGTGTCCATCCTAGATGATATCTAGGCTTAGGGCCTTTGATTCAGAGTTGTAACCAATGTGAACAAAATTACACTGTAATGTTTATTTACTTATCCTTTTAAAATTTACTTGTTTTTGTTTGTTTGTTTGTTTTTTTCAAGAATGGGTTCCTCAGTGAAGCCCTTACTTACCTGGAATTCACTTTAGAGACTAGGCTGGCCTTGAACCCAGAGATCTGCCTGCCTCTGCCTCCCAAGTACTAGGAGTAAAGGTGTGTGGTGTAGCCCAATCGCCTGACATGACTGTTACTGAAATTCTGAGTCAACCAAACGCTCCGCATCCTTCAGTAGGACTGGTGTAGAACTAGCAATGAGTATCTGCTGGAAAGCATCCTGCAGAGGTGCAGTGAGAGAAACTAGCTTAAATAAGGCTGAGTCTTTTTCCTGGGCACTCACCTCTCCCTTCCCGGAAGTTAGCTGTGGCCATGTGATTTGGTTCTGTAGTGTCCGTGGATAAAGGGGATATGTTCTCAGGCTGGACCATGGAAGTCCACACAAGGCTTTCTTCATTTTCTCCTTCACTTTTGTGATGATTTCAGAAGCCACATGAACTAGGATGCAAACTCACAAAATAGAAATATTTGGGATCTCTGGGTTACTACCTAGAAGAAAGTTAACACAGAAAAATACCCTGATTAACTTGGGGAATAAAAGATAAGCTTTTTTGTCTAAATTACAGAGGTTTTGTGGGTTATTACTATAACATATCTCACTGTACTTTAGTTCAAATCAATAATAATAATAATTTTTTTTTTTTTGAGAAAGAATCTTTCTATGTAGCCCTGGCTAGCCTGGAACTGGCTATGTAGATCAGGTTTGCATTGAACTCACAGCTGTCTGCCTGACTTTGACTCCTGAGTGCTGCAATTAAAATGCCTGATATAATAACAGTGTTTTAGGAGTTGTTTAATTATGGAAGCCACATAGGTACGTTTATGTCCAATTCTATGTATTCATTAAGATTTGCAATGTATTCATATCCATCAGTCAGCAGAGAAATATTTTATAAAATGTACCTGGTTCAAAAATATGAAAATATGTGGCTCATGGCTATAATGCCAGCACTTGGGAGGCTAAAGTAGTCCCAAGATAGCCTGGGCTATATAGTAAGATCTAGGCTGGTCTGAGCAACAATGAGACCTTGTCTCAAAGCAAGCAAGCAAACAAACAAAAATTATATTTGGAAATAGTTCATGTGGTCTCCGGGATGATAATTCACAAATCGTTATTGAAAGGGAGTACCCGCACTTGGGAGGCAGAGGCAGGCGGATTTCTGAGTTCGAGGCCAGCCTGGTCTACAGAGTGAGTTCCAGGACAGCCAGGGCTAAACAGAGAAACCCTGTCTCAAAAAAAAAAANCAAAAAAAAAAAAAAAAAAAAAAAAAAAAAAAAAAGAAAGAAAGAAAGAAAGGGAGTACCCAGTCTTGCTATAGCTCTGTGAGGCTGTAGTTAAGTACTTTATTGGGAACTGGATATTTAGACCAAACATTACTCAGGAGGCTGAGGCAGGAGGATTGCAAGTTCAAAGACTCATATAAGTAATAAATAAATAAATAAATCTTAAAAAAAAGAAAAAAAGAAAAAATTCAGTTCCAGTTTGCTCTTTCTGTTTCCTGTCTGCCATGGAAGGTAAGGACTCCCGGCTTCCTGTTCCTGCTGCCCTGCCTGCCATGTGCTGTTATGCCTTCCTCTCATGATGGACTCTCTATCTGCTGTTGTAAGCCAAAATAAACTCATCTGTAAGTTGCCTTAATCATGGTGATTTTATCATAGCAACAGGAATGTAACCAACACAAAGCAAAACCAGTTCTGACTCTTTAAAATTTCCTATAATAGATCAAAGCTAATTTTGTTAACAAAGCCTTATTTATCCGTGTATTTTTAGTTTTTATTTTTAACTTGAGACAGCTCTGTAACCTAAATTCCCTCAGGCTCACTATATTGCTGAGGGTAGCCTTGATGCCTTAGTACTCTTGCTTCCTACCTAATATGCTGGGAAAACAAGGACACTCCAGGGCTGGTGAGATGGCTCAGCAGGTAAGAGCACCCGATTGCTCTTCTGAAGGTCCTGAGTTCAAATCCCAGTGACCACATGGTGGCTCACAACCATCCGTAAGGAGATCTGATGCCCTCTTCTGGAGTGTCTGAATAATGTGTACTTACATATAATAAATAAATAAATCTTAAAAAAAAACAAGGACACTCTGCTGGGCTAACCGCAGCACATGTGGTTTGTTCTGTTCTGATTTTCACGACAGTGCCCTGCTGCTGTGTAGTTCAGGTTGGCCTGGAGTCTGCTCTCTCCTGCCTCACACTCCAGCCTAGGGTGAATAGCTGCTAGCCTGTGCCCCATGTTCAGACTGCTTGCTTGCTTTGCTTGTTTATTTTTAATAAATAGGTTTGTATGGCGCTGGAGAGATGGCTCGGGGTTAAGAGCAGACACTGTTTTTAAAGAAGAACCTTTATCCGGCTCACAACCACCTTTAACTCCAGCTTCGGCAGGATCCAGTTTCTCTGGCCTCTGTAGGTACATGCACTCCAGTGCTTATACACTTCTACACACATGTACACATAATCACAAATAATAAAAGTGAATCTTTAAAAAACAAACACCAAAAAACCCAACTAGGTTTGTATATAGTAATATCATTGGCTAGTGTTATCTTGTAGGTAGTGACTTCCTTCAGTACTTAAATAAGGGCACCCTCTACTGGATCCAATTAATTCCCAGTACCTTCTATTCTCAAAGACTATGCTGAGAGGCCAGCAAGCACATCTTGGAGCCCCAGGGCCACCTCACTGGAGCCTATGTATCCTCCGTTGTTTTTCTTTCTTTTTTTCCGAGACAGGGTTTCTCTGTGTAACCCTGGCTGTCCTGGAACTCACTCTGTAGACCAGGCTGGCCTCGAACTCAGAAATTCGCCTGCCTCTGCCTCCCATGTGCCACAACTGCCTGGCAGTTGTTTTTCTTTTTAAAAGGTTGAAGGCTCAAGCAAAACACATGCCTCAGGCTTCCCGGAAGTGGGAAGCACAAGTGCGTGGCATGTGGGTGCTTTCCTTTCTAACGCTCCCGCAGCACTCTTCCCACTGCCGTTTAAGAGCCAAACTAGCTGGAGGGCTAGGACATAAGAGCAGGGGCATTGCCTGGTAGTGTGTGAGGAGAAGAATGGGGTTATGAAAAATTACTTTTGGAGAAATAATATATTTAAGCAAGTAGGTATGCTGTGTCATACTTCTGGGGTTGACCGGGCTCTTGCCTGAGGACAAAAAGCCTCAAAAGATACCTGTTGGAGCATTCTCAACTTTGAACTAACTCAGGGGCTCAAAGGTACTCTTTATTGGAGTTTAATCTTGACAAGATTAAGAGGCAAAGATATATTCATTTTATATTTTCAACGATCTTATGCAATAAGTATCTTTCAACTTAGCTAAAGGACTCACACACCTTGTGAACAGAAGAGGCAAAGTTAAGAATTCACTATATAACTGAGATACCACGAAATTTCTGTTTTTATTTCATGTATATGAGTGTTCGCCTACATGTACATATGTGCACCATGTAGTGCCTGATTCCTATAGAGGCCAGAAGAGGGTATCAAATTCCCAGAACTGGAGCTCTCATCTAGCCTCCACAGGCTCTGGGCACACATGTGTTACACAGACACATACATGCTTGCAAAATGCCATCCACATAAAATAACAAATTTTACAAATTAAAAATATGTAATTATTGGAAGGCAATATTAAAGATGAATAATGGGAGCTGGGCATGGTGGCACACGCCTTTAATCCCAGCACTCGGGAGGCAGAGGCAGGCAGATTTCTGAGTTCCAGGCCAGCTTGGTCTACAAAGTGAGTTCCAGGACAGCCAGGGCTACACAGAGAAACCCTGTCTCAAAAAACAAACAAACAAACAAACAAAAAAAAGATGAGTAATGGATCAGTTAGATGATCCAGTGGGGTAAAGGAACTTGCCACACAAAACTAACACCTGGATTTGATCCCAGAAATCCATGGTACAAGGAGAGAACAGACTTCTGAAAGTTGTCCTGATCTCTACATGCATGCCCTCACACATACACATATGTGCCCATATGCACACTGAAAAAAACCACTAGCTACAATTCAAGACTGTCCAGGGTCTGGACAGCCCATAGTAAAGGAATCGGGAATTCTGATGTATTGTGTATTCTTTGTTCCTTTCAATCCACTCTTCAATTTGTCACTGCTTTATGCCTCCAGGACACAGACTTCTCCTGCTGCTTCAAAGGCTTCCTTTCGTTGCTGTCCTCTGCCAGATTGGGTCAGTGGGTAGCACTGTCAGGACAGAAGAACGAGGCTCTGTCGACCGAGCTTCACTGAATACTTCAAGTTCCTGCAGGGCAGGCCTCTTCTGCAGCTCTCCCCATCAAGCCTCAACTCCATCCTGAGGATTTTACATCCCTGTTGCTTGCCTTCTTTTTATGTTTTAAAGATTTATTTATTATTACACATAAGTACACTGTAGCTGACTTCAGATCACCCCAGAAGAGGGGGGGTCAGATCTCATTATGGGTGGTTGTGAGCCACCATGTGGTTGCTGGGATTTGAACTCAGGACCTTCAGAAGAGCAGATAGTGCTCTTATCCGCTGAGCCATCTCGCCAGCCCTATCCTGTTGCTTCCCTTTAACCCAGTCTATACCTTCATGAACTGTCCCTTCAGAATCACCTCCACATATCAGCCCTTAGATCTGCATGTCCATTTGTTTCCTGGTAGAACCTCTATTAATAGAAACGAAACATAAAAAGGTGAGTAGAATTATACTTTGGACTAGAGCAACACAAAACACCCAAGGAAGTCATGGAGTGACGAGCATCAAAGATAAACTAAAATGTGTGTGTCTACAATTGTCTCTCTTTGTCTGTCTTGGGGTTTGTTTGTTTGGTTGGTTTTTGATTTTTTTTTTTCGAGACAGGGTTTCTCTGTAGCCCTGGCTGTCCTGGAACTCACTCTGTAGACCAGGCTGTCATCGAACTCAGAAATCCGCCTGCCTCTGCCTCCTGAGTGCTGGGATTAAAGGCGTGCACTGCCTGGCCTTCTTTGCCTGTCTTAGGGGTTCCGAGACTATGCTTTCTAGAAGCAGATGCTGAGATGGAGTCTGGGGCTCAAGGCATTCGCTTCCTCCGGAGGAAGGAGAAGAAAGCAGAACACAGAGGTCAAACTGTCATGGCTTAGTCAACAGGAAGCACTGGATGCAGAATGACCCTGCCCTTTACTCCCCAGTTTATCCCTAGGTGCTGTAGAAGACCTGGCGGGGAGGTGGGAATCTTGGCTAAGGAGACTTCCTGTAGACAAGGCACACTTTGACTTAGCACCCTGCTGGAGACTGTCAGCTGACTGGACTCGAGGAAGCTGGGCGAAAAGTCTGACCTGGAGGAAACGAGACGGCCAGCTTATCTCTAAGTCCTTCTTGGGCCTTTTCTCTTACTATGTGCCTGCCTACTGTGGGGACTTTATACAGAGGCTCTGTTTGCATGCCTGGAACCCTACTGGTTTATTGAGTTCTGCTAACTCGGAGGAGCTCCTAACTGAACTTACTTTATAAGTTGGCAGAGTGACAGGCAGATAGTTTAAGAAATTTGTTTTTACTCTGGGAAATCTTAGATATTAAGAAAGGAAGCAATATTGTATAGGACTGGCAATAATACCACCAGATCCTTAGGAATATGCCTTTATGTTCTTACAGAAAGGCTGGTCTGTAGTTTTGTCAGTAGGCTATGATGGGTGTCTTTGATGATTTAGTCTTTAGCTTTGTACAGCCAGTTCTCTTCCTTCCAAGGACTGCATTTTGTTACCATGACATCTCCTTCAGTGTTGGCTTTGTAAGTGCAAATAGATATACTTAATCTACACACCGCATCAACGGTCAGACCATATCTGACTAAGCTGATATAGCTGTTATTTATAGTAGTTTCTTAAATTAAATCCACGTGTCCTCTCCACGTTCTGCCTCTTCACTTGGCACCGTTGGAGATCATTATTCAACATTATGCTACATTTTCTGGTTTCTTTAAATCACAGTCTCAGCAGAAGCAGAGACCACCAGCTGCAGCAGGAGGTGTATACTGTATGCAGCATAGGTGCCCACAGTTACCAGACATCCCCCTCTGAATGTGGTGCCTATGGTTACCAGACATCCCCCTCTGAATGTGGTGCCCACGGTTACCAGACATCCCCCTCTGAATGTGGTGCCCACGGTTACCAGACATCCCCCTCTGA
>NC_034596.1:55729612-55730288 GCF_900095145.1 Mus pahari
GGTTACCAGACATCCCCCTCTGAATGTGGTGCCCACGGTTACCAGACATCCCCCTCTGAATGTGGTGCCCACGGTTACCAGACATCCCCCTCTGAATGTGGTGCCCACGGTTACCAGACATCTCCCTCTGAATGTGGTGCCCACGGTTACCAGACATCTCCCTCTGAATGTGGTGCCCACGGTTACCAGACATCCCCCTTTGAATATTTTCTCTGCTTACATCTTTTCTGTGGCATCCAATGACAAATTTAAACTTTGCTGGGCTCTTACTGTTTTTGTTTTTTTTTTAACTTAGAGGTTTTTTTTCCCCCCAAGTCAGGATTTCTTTGTGTGACCCTGGCCATCCCCTCTGCAGGCCAGGCTGGCCTCAGATCCACCTGCCTCTACTGAGATTAAAGGTGCCTATCACCATTGCCTGGCTCTACTTGGAATTTTTAAATTAAAATTTATTTTTTACTTTCATTTATTTGTGTGTATGTCCCTCTCTGTGTGTCCTCAGACCCTGGAGGTAATGGGTTCGTGTGGTAGTCAGAAGACAACTTGAAAAAGAAATTGGCTCTCTCTTACTCTATGTGAGTTTCAGGGATCAAATTCAGGTCTTTAGGGTTGTAGCAAGAAGCCATTTTGTTGGCTTGTCTGTCTGTCTGTCTGTCTGCCTCTCTCTCTCTCTCTCTCT
>NC_034596.1:55730558-55747685 GCF_900095145.1 Mus pahari
ACTCACTTGGTAGACCAGGCTGGCCTTGAACTCAGAAATCCGCCTGCCTCTGCCTCCCGAGTGCTGGGATTAAAGGCCTGCGCCACCAGGCCCGGCTCTCTCTCTATTTTAATCTAGCAACATGGCTGCTCGGATCACATCCTTGTAGGTCTGTATGATCGGTCTGGAGTGCAGAGAATCCTTTAGTACACACCTTTAATCCTAAAACAGTGATGTCTACTTGAGGGGCAGATGACATGACAAATCAGAGAAAGATGTGACAGAGTGAGTCAGAGATAGGACACGCCCAACTCACTCTCAGAAGAGACAGGAAAGAGAGGTGACTTAAGAGAGCCATGTAGAGGGGAGGGGGGGGGGCACGATCCAGTGAGTGCAGTTCAGTTAATTTCAGGCAGTGCAGCAGAGTTCAGGTCAGGTCAGTTTAATTCAGCACTGTCTGGCGCAGTTCAGTCGAAAGCAGTTAAATTCAGTTCACTCGTGCGGTTCTACTCTGCTCAGTTCACACAGTTCACAGTTCAGTTAGTGGAGTTGGAGAGGAGTTGTGAGCCCAAACAGCGGATTTGAACCAGCCAGCCAGAGTTCAGAAAGAACCAGCAAGGCTGAGCCTTCCAGAAGGAAGTCTCAGAGGCTGAAACATGCTAGACCTAGGTTAGCAGATGGAGCCTGGAAGACTGCATGGAGGCTAGAAGTTTCGTAGTCTAGGCCAAGCGATAGAACAGAGAAGGAAACACTCTAGGCTCAGCCCAAGCCTGGGTACAGCTCTGATCATATCACTTCATCTGAGGACATAAAAGCAACATTTACACTTACTGTGTGTATACGCGAGTGCAATAGGTCAGAGGACAGTTTAGCAGAATTGGATCTCCCCTTCCACCCTGTGGGACCTGGGGATCACCTCTGATTGTTAAGGTGTGGTGTTCACACAAGCCCACACATATGCTTTCGTGGATACACATGTCATGGGACATGTGTGGAGGTCAGACTTTATGGGGTCAGTCCTTTTCTTCCACCTATGTAAACTCAGGCCATCAGGTTGGCAGGACAAACACCTCATCCACTGAGTGAGCCATCTCACCCACCTGTTCATTGTTAATTTAAAACATCATTAGTTCTGGATTTAACTAATGAAGTCTTTAGTCTTGAATGTAAACAACAATGATACTTAAAATTGCTTAAGTGTTCCCAATTTATTATTGGTTTTGATTTTTTAAGATTTTATTTTTTGTGTTTATTTATTTATTTGACAGGGTTTCTCTGTATAGCCTAAGTGTGGAGGTACAGGTATCCTCAGAGGCCAGAGGTGATGGATCCCTCTGGATACTGGGAACTCAACCTGAGTCCCCTGCAAGAGCAGTACTTGCTCTTCACAAATGATATCTCTCTCTCTCTCTCTCTCTCTCTCTCTCTCTCTCTCTCTCTCTCCTCTCTCTCTNAGAGCACCCGACTGCTGCCATCTCACCAGCCAGTTTTTTTGGTTTTTTGAGACAGGGTTTCTCTGTGTAGCCCTGGCTGTCCTGGAACTCACTTTGTAGATCAGGCTGGTCTCGAACTCAGAAATCCGCCTGCCTCTGCCTCCCAAGTGCTGGGATTAAAGGTGTGTGCCACCATGCCAGGCAAATTAGGATCATTTTGCATTTTGCATTTTCTTTGATTGTTGTGTCTATGTTCTCTATGGAATCTTCTCCACCTGAGATTCTCTCTTCCATCTCTTGTAGTCTGTTGCTGATGCTCGCATCTATGGTTCCTGATTTCTTTTTTATTTTTAAAGATTTATGTATTTATTATATGTAAGTACACTGTAGCTGTCTTCAGACACCCTGGAAGCTGGCATCAGATCTCATTACGGATGGTTTTGAGCCACCATGTGGTAGCTGGGATTTGAACTCAGTACCTTCGGAAGAGCAGTTAGTGCTCTTAACTGCTGAGCTATATCTCCAGCCCGGTTCCTGATTTCTTTTCTAGGATTTCTATCTCCAGAGTTTTCTCCCTTTGTGTTTTCTTTATTGTTTCTACTTCCATTTTTAGATCTTGGATGGTTTTGTTTAATTCCATCACCTGTTTGGCTGTGTTTTCCTGTAATTCTTTAAGGGATTTTTGTGCTTCCTCTTTAAGGACTTCTACCTGTTTAGCAGTGTTCTCCTGTATTTCTTTAAGTGAGTTATTAATGTCCTTCTTAAGGGTCTGATTCCTATTTAAATTTCATCACCAATAATATTCCAGATTCAGGAATGTATTCAAGAAACTGATCTACACTGTGTGTGTGTGTGTGTGTGTGTGTGTGTGTGTGTGTGTAACTATGGAATGCTCTGTGGCAAGTCACTTAACCCTCAAGTGCATGTTCATGTTGCATCAGATTCTTTTGGGAGATGTAAAATCTCGATCTGGGAGAGAACAGACTTCCTACTGATAAACCAACAGGCAGTGTACTGTTCCATTATGAGTTGGAAAGCAAAGATCCTTTACTTTAGCTTACAGGTGTGTTGGATATTTGTTTCATTTTTGTCTGGCACTGAAGTGGTATGTGCTGCATTGGGACCCAAGGACCTTCAGATCTGGTTCCCTTAAACATAATTTCCCAATATAGGACTTTGATCCTTTTAAAGCAACAGCAACATTCAAATGACAAAATGTTTTTCACAACTTATTTTTAAATGACAGTTGCTTACTGGCTTTTACTAAGGACATCTCTAAAGGAGAATACATCCTGAAATCACATTTCCACTCTTCAGGGAAACAATTTCAGAACTCTCTCATCTCACTTTCCCTCCACTTTTAGAAATATACGTTTAATTTTTAACGTGTGGAATAGTTCTCTATTTCTGTTTTCCCACAAGAGATGACTTAAAAACACACAGTAGTTTGTGTGTTGCTCTACCACAGTACCTACGTTTAGATTTATTCTTCACTCACTTCATGATATTGGATAGCTTAGCCTGTGTCTACTGTGGCTTATATGCAAATATTAGGGTGATAATGTCACTGGTCCCAGAGAGCTGGTATGAAGTTGAGGTCACATCAAGTACTATTCACATTATCTAGGCACTTCAGATATTATGTGGATCATAGTTAGAGTTATTATGTTTTAACTATTATTCTGACTGTGACTTCATAACAACACTGAAGATTTTTTAATATACCCAAAGGAATAGTTTTCTGATAATTTCATCATATTTCAAAATCATACTTTTAACATAAGCTAATAATGCTTTTTGTATAACTATGTATCTTCTTTTTTTTAAACTTTATTTTATTTTATTTATTTACATTTCAAATGCTATCCTGAAAGTTCCCTATACCCCACCCCCACCCCTGCTCCCCTACCCACCCACTCCCACTACTTGGCCCTGGCCTTCCCTTGTGCTGGGTCATATAAAGTTTACAAGACCAAGGGGCCTCTCTTCCCAATGATGGCCGATTAGGCCATCTTCTGCTACATATGCAGCTAGAGACTGTATCTTCTTTTTAATGTTACATGTATGACAATTGTTTCTGGTTTAATTTATGTAGCTGAAGTTTTTTTTTTTTCCAAAACAGTAACTTCATTTTGGATTGTGCATTTAACTTTTAAAATTACATTTATTATTTACACATATACCCTTTCTGTCAGTCGGTCTGTGTGTGTGTGTGTGTGTGTGTGTGTGTGTGTGTGTGTGTGAATGAGTATAGGTCAGACTGCCACTTCTGGAATCAGGTCTGTCTTTTTACTAAGTGCGTCCTGGGTAATATTAAACTCTGGTCCTCAGGCTTCATGATAAGGGTACTTATTAACTGAGCTATTTGCTATTTTCTGGCTCTATAATCTTCTCTTCTGAAGGTAGAATCTGCATGTAGTAAATATTTGGTTTGTACTCGTTGACTCATCTGCCTGAAGACTATGGCAAAGATTAAGTACCTTTTTGTGGAAGCTTCAGAACTGTTCGACTGAACACAGGGTGCCTTTAAGTGAGTCAGTTTCACATGGGCTACTTTATAACACATTGGTCCAGCTAAAAACTCCCGTTAATTATTAAGCCCTTCAGTATCATCCGGCTACCTGACTCTGCAGTCTGAGACCAGAGAGTGTTAATTCCTGAAGCTGGGCCAGCGCCCCATTGGGAAAATGTAGTTATGAAGGGATTGAAGAATACTCAGCTTTTCCTCTTGCGCTACGGCTGTTTTTCCAGCATGCCTGCCGCCTGACATTCTAACGCTTGTCCAGGATCCTTGGTGGCTTGTTAGGCATGGCAGAAGTCAGTGTTCAAAGAATCCTTCTTTTGGTTGTTTCTCTGGCAAAGTGTCTGGAGGGTACAAAGTTGCTGGCACACCTTAAAAAGTGTGGTGACTTGGAATGTGAAAGTAAGTTCGCTTTTCTTCTTCTCTCTTACACTGAATTCTAAAATCGCATTAAATCTCACTGTGAACTTGTAGGACAAAAAGTCAACATTAATAGTATTGAGAGTTATTTGAATTATAAAGTATAGCTTCATGCGAAAAAGGGAATTCTAGAAGCAAAGCATTTTGTGGCAGCATAATTACAATTTTTACACGTTTAATAAATTTAATAATTTATACTTTAACGTAAATATAAAAAAATTAGACTGATAGAACTATGGCAGAGATGGCATTAATCCGTGTCAAAAATTAAATAACCAGCTTTTTTTCTGTTTTTTCTTTCTTTCTTTCTTTCTTTCTTTCTTTCTTTCTTTCTTTCTTTCTTTCTTTCTTTCTTTTTTTTTTAAATAATTGAGTTGTTTGGAAGGCCATCAGGCTGTTTGTTAATTCACTGTCGATGAAACTTGTATGGGTTAGTTTCTATTTCACAATCAGAGCTTTCTGATTCTCGTGAGTTTCCCCCAAAATGTTTTTACTTCAAACCATCATATTTGAAAACTGTTTAGATGTCCAAATTTTATCAAATGCTAATCATTTGTGTCAGTTTATTATGTAAAAATGCTAAAATAAGCCAGGCGTAGTGGCGCACACCTTTAATCCCAACACTTGGGAGGCAGAGGCAGGCAGATTTCTGAGTTTGAGGCCAACCTGGTCTACAAAGTGAGTTCCAGAACAGCTAGGGCTATACAGAGAAACCCTGTTTTAAAAAAACCGAAAAAAAAAAAAGCTAAAATAAGTGTTCCAATATGTGTGTGTGATGTATAACACTCAATATTAAACTTTCTTAAGTCTCTATGAAGAGACGTTAATTTCAACTTTGTTGTTTAAGAACTCGTTTTAAAACTTATTTATTTTTATTTTATGCATATGGGTATTTTGCATGTATGTATGTGTGTATGTTTATTCATAGACCACATATGTGCCAAGTGCTCATAGAATCCAGAAGAAGGTATTGGATTCCCTGGAACTTGAATTACAGACAGTTAGGAGCTTCCACATAGTGCTGGGAACTGAATGTGGGTCTGCAAGAGGATTAGAGGCTCTTAACCACTTCATCATGTCCCCAGCCCCAAGAACTTAATCTTTCGGTATCTACAGAACTGCAAAATAATTTTATTCTGCCAAGTATAATAGCACCAGGAGGCAGATGTAGGCAGAGCTCTAGTTCCAGGACAGCTTGATCTACAGAATGAGTTCTTTGTCTCGAAATAAAACAACAACAGGAAAAAAGATACTGTACCCTCATCTTAGAGTTCCTGAAAATAAGTCCTCTCTTTCCAACATGAAAACTTTTTCTAAGTTTGCAAAACGTAAATTAAAATACAATATATAATTATGTGAAACACAAAAATTTCTAAGACATACAAGTACATTTAATGATTTATTTACCTGTTTTGTGTGTATTAGTGTATGCCTCCACACATGTAAAGGCATTGGGTGTGTGCCTGGTGCCCCAGAGGCCAGAGAGTGTTCTGAATCTACAGACTAGAGCCACAGATGACCATGAACCACAATGTGGGTGCTGGGAATTAAACACAGATCCTCTAGAGGAGCACTCGGGAGGCAGAGGCAGGCAGATTTCTGAGTTCGAGGCCAGCCTGGTCTACAAAGTGAGTTCCAGGACAGCCAGGCTATACAGAGAAACCAAAACTATATTATAAAGAGTATCTTCATATTTCAAAAAAAAATAGAAAAAAAAAAAAAAAAAAAAAAAAAAAAAAAAAAAACCTTAAAAAAATTAAATGAAGTGAAATGAAAGCAGTTTCTTTCTCTGTAGGAATATTCATCTTATTTAATAACAACAAAACAAATCAAATCAAGGAGGAGGAAGTGTGATAAAATTGTAATAATGAGAGATGATGCCGGGGTTCAGACTAGACAGGAAGCAACACGTGAGTTAAACAGCCTCAGGGCAGAGTGAGGCAACCAGAGCTGTATGATCCACCCTCTAACCCTCAGCTAAAGACTCGACCGTCAGAATGAAGTGGGGTGATTTACCCTATAGATATACATTGAGGAGTCAACAGAATGTAAATGTAGTTTGGAAACAGAAAGGTACCAGAGAGAAAGCCAGAGTCTCCTTCACACCCACGAACAGTAGCCACTTACTCTGAGAACCACAGATTTGCAAGCTGGCGTGTGTTCCAGCCTTGAATCTGTGCAAAGGAGAGGGTGCTTAACAAAGGTGAGGACAGGGCCTTCAGAGACAGGGACCTGCCCTTAGGAGTGCTTGCTGCTTTACCCACAGGGCAGCTGACAACCATGAGCTCCAGAGGATCTACTGCCCTCTCTGGACTTCAGGGGCACCAGGCTGACATGCAGTGCACATACACGCATGCAAGCAAATCACTCAAACACATAAAGTAAAAAGAATATAAAAACATCTTTGAAATGTAAAATGAGATAAGGGCGAGCCTGTGAAGGAGTCAGAGGGTACAGGAACTTGCTGCTGCCAAGCCTGAGAACCTGAGATTCATAACCAGGACCACAAGACAGAAGGAGAGAACTGACTCCCAAAAATTAGGACCGCCAAAAGTTAGTGCCTGGCCTATTTTAGTTTTTGAAAATATAACCAATATTAACAAACTAAGATTTCAAACTATTATTATTATTATTATTATTGAAATATATCAAACTCCTGAAATCCTTCTCCTCAGCTTCATGAGTGCTGCGACTACAAGTGTGAGCCATCGCCAGGTGGTGGTGGCGCACACCTTTAATCCCAGCACTTGGGAGGCAGAGGCAGGTGGATTTCTGAGTTTGAGGCCAGCCTGGTCTACAGAGTGAGTTCTAGGACAGCCAGGGCTATACAGAGAAACCCTGTCTCGAAAAACAAAACAAAACAAACAAACAAACAAACAAAAACCAAGTGTGAGCCATCAGGCCCACCTCTTACTTCAAAATTTAAAGGATGGACTGAAGGAAGGCAAAATGGATGGAGAAGTCAAATATTATGGTGGTATATATCTATAATCTCAGCAGCAGGAGAAGCTGAAGCAGGAAGATTTTTAAGGTTATGTTCAGCCTGGGATACATAGCAAGACCTTGTCTATAAATAAGTAAATGAGAAGCAATAACGTTTTAAAGTGTGAGCTTTCCTTTATGTGCCTTTATAGCTTTGATCAGCAGAGTCTTAGCCCTGAGAGATTACACGGGACCTGACTGTCGGTACCTGAACTTCACTACGGGAGAAGAGATATCTGTTTATGTTAAACTTGGAGGAGACAGAGAAGATTTGTGGGCAGGAAGCGTAAGTATTTAGTTTATTTATTTATTTATTTATTTATTTATTTATTTATTTATTTATTTATTTATTTATTATATGTACGTACACTGTAGCTGTCTTCAGACNCTCCAGAAGAGGGTGTCAGATCTTGTTACGGATGGCTATGAGCCACCATGTGGTTGCTGGGATTTGAACTCCGGACCTTCGGAAGAGCAGTCGGGTGCTCTTACCCACTGAGCCATCTCACCAGCCCAAGTATTTAGTTTTAAGGACTAAATGCAGAATAAATGTCCAACGCAGACAGGGGTACTCGCTGTTAGTATTTAAAGGAACTCTTATTTAACAACTTCAAAGCTCTGCATAAATATTAACACCCTCATCATATTTAAGCAAACAAACAAAAAAAAGTGATCACATGCATGCCTTTAATCCAAGCCCTTAGGAGGCAGAGACAGTGGGTGCCTGATTACAAAGCCAGCCTGATCTACATAGCAAGTTACAGACACTTGGCGATTGCTCTACAATTTCTATAGAAGAGGTTTTTGAGCCTGAGATGAGGCCTAAAGGAGGGCTTTGCAATTATTTTTTACACAACACACATAATTTTTAGCTTAGAGGTCATTATTATTTAGAAGGCTGTTAGGCGTGCTGACAAACGTTATGACCACCACAGCATCTCTCTGTGCTATTAGTGACCGAGTTTGAGAGAGACCGGGAAGCTAGTCTATCAGATTCCAAAGCATGTCTGTCTGGATAGAGAGAGGGCTGAGCTGTGTTGGACAGACAGGTCAGCAGAAAGGTTGGTACGGTAGGGAAAAGAGGTGTATAAATTTTTCATGGAAAATAAAAGATTAACTGGGAGATCCTTTTATTTGGCCAAAGTAAAAGAAACCCAAACTATCTCTTGGGATAATAATTCACATTTTCAGTTGAAAAGATTTCTATCTCCGGTGTGTATCATGTTTTGTAATGATGGCATGCTATGATAGGTGAGTTTATTACGTCCAAGCTGAATAGACATGGCCAACCTGATAGACTCGCACATCGTTCTCATGCTGTGTGTACATCAGGTTCTTCCATAATGTAGCCTCTGTGCTCACTGTCTGAATGAACGGCTTTATTTTTGAGACAGTTTCCGTAGCTCAGGCCATCCATAAACTCCCAATGTCTGTAGCTGAGGATGAGTCTGAATGCCCCATCCTCCTGAGTGTTGATGTCGCTGGCGTACACTACCACCCATCTGAAGGCACACGCGGCATTTGAAACCTTCCTCTTCCCACCAGGGGATGTGTAACTGAACCTTTACCATGACAGATTTGATTTCTCCTTACTGTTTAGGATGGTTTTAAAATACCTGTCTCTGTTTTGAATGCATCACAGAAATCTGACACAGGTATAAGAAAATGACAGAGTATATGTCGTGAGAAACAAAGAAAACAATTTTGATTTATTTGTTTGCTAAGTATGAAAATAATAATTCTACATAGAACAGTGTTTAATGGATAAAATTTTGAGGAAAGCCTCAGCTGCCATTAGCCTTTGGTACCTTAAATGTTTAGTCTAATTGCTTCTCTGCTTTTTGTCTAAGCAGAAGTAGGGATGGTTAGTCTGAGCTCGTAACTGTTGAAGAACTCACACTGTGGACTCATAGACTATTTCCAAATAGTTGTAAATGAAGACGAACTGGAGAGCTAGAAAAATCATATTTAATATGTGATGGTGTTGGCTCAGAAGACAGAAAATGCTTGTAAAACTTTAATAGGAATAAGAAGGAACCGCATCCTCCCTTGGTGACACAAGGACCTTAACTACCTTGAGAAATCCATCTGCCACTTCCGGGAGTCTAAGTCCCTTTCTTGAATGTGACATCTCAACAACTCTGAGTCTGCTATAGTTCTGTCTTCCTGAACTGACACCTGAGTTGTTCCTTTTTGATATCTCAGACCTAAACGCGTAAATCCGCATAACCTAGGCAGGGAAGGTCCTAGAGCACTGGGGTGAGGGTGGGGGATGGGCTGGAACAGTGGTTCACTTCCAGAAGACCTGGTTCCCAGTAACCACATGGCAGCTCACAACTGTCTGTCATTCCAGCTCTAGACCATCTGACAGTCTCTTCAGGTCTCCACAGGCACAACAGGAAAAACACCCATACACATAAAATAAAAGTCTATAAATCTTGCCGGACAATGGTGGTGCACACCTTTAATCCCAGCACTTGGGAGGCAGAGGCAGGTGGATCTCTGTGAGTTTAATGCCAGCCAGGTCTACACAGTGAGTTTCAGGACAGTCAAGGCTACAAAGAGAAACCCTGTCATGAAATACACACACACACACACACACACACACACACACAAGAGAATAACAGGAGTATACAGTACAGTTTTCAAGTTTGCAACTGTAGCTTTTTATAGCTTAACTCCTTATGCCCTTAAGTTAATATTATTCTGTCAAATAACACAACAATGGGGCCTCACTCATGTTCTTGTTATTGTTGTAGGTTTTATTTGTCACCGGGGCATGAACCCAGAACCTAAGCAAGAACTCTATCACTTAATTATATCCCCAGTCTCCATTTATGATTTTTAGATGGCATTCTTAATAGCCAATTAATGTTTTGTGATTTAATATAGCTAAAAGCCAAGGTCACAGAACAAAATGACAGCTGGACGATGGTGGCACACGCCTTTAATCCCAGCACTCAGGAGACAGAGGCAGGTGGATTTCTGAGTTCGAGGCCAGCCTGGTCTACAGAGTGAGTTCCAGGACAGCCAGGGCTACACAGAGAAACCCTGTCTCGAAAAACAAAACAAAACAAAACAAAAAAACAAAAATAAAAACAGAACAAAATGAGGCTTCAACACCTTTCTCTTAAAATCTTTGTTCTTTGCTTTGATAGAAAGGAAAAGACTTTGGGTTTTTTCCCAGAGATGCAGTCGAGATTGAAGAGGTGTTCATCTCTGAAGAAGTCGAAATGCCAACTAAAGTGAGTAAATTCATTTTCAGCAATTAGCTGAGTTTAAAAGTTCTTGGCAAAAACTGGTTTCCTTGGTATAAAAGTTCACTGGTTGCGTACCTCAGTGCAAGCGACAGTTACTAAGAACTTGTCCTTGGCATTGTTTGGATATATACAATGAGATAAAACAGACGATGACCATTAAAGATTTTCCTTTCTGAACAAGTAACAGGCAAAAGAGTACAGTGGTTAAAAGTGTGAATTCTGGAGAAAGTGTAAGTTTAAAGCCTGACTCAACCACTTACTGAGGCTGTAGGCGTGCTGAAATTTTATCACCTGAAAACTAGGAGTCTCGAGTGCACACGACGTAGCACAACCTCCAAGGGACAGAGGAATAAAAGAGCGAACAAAGGCCACAGAACAGACGTGGCAGCTATTATCAGCTACAGTCACCAATACTGTTGTCCTCTGGGACCATAGGTTACTTCTCCTTCCTGGGTCTCACTCTGTACAAACACTTTGGCTATTGTTTGTTTGTTTGTTTTTAAATCAATTAATGTTATGATTTTATGGGTATGAGTGTTTGTCTGCATGTATGTCCGTGTGCCACATGCATGCCTGGTGTCTGCAGAGGCCAGAAGGGTGTGTCCTGTCCTCTGGAACTGGAGTTATAGACTGTTGTGAGTAGCCCTGTGAGTACTAAAAATTGAATCTAGGTGTTCAGGAATTACAGCTACTGCTTTCAGCCCCCGGACCATCTCTCCATCCATTTGCTGTTGGAATTCTTTTTTTTTTTAATTCTACATTTTACTTGTGTGCGTGTGTCCACATACCTGTGCATCCCTCTGGCCTCTCTACCCTACTGCCATTGGAATTCTGAATAAATTTCAAATGATGTTGATCTTGGTAATAAAAAGGCATCAGAAAGTGATATTTTAATATATGAATTTGGCTTGCCACTTTAGTTCAGGTTCCAGGTTTTACCACGAGCAAGGTCATCGTGAAATGGAACTGTTTGCTTCCACACACTGTGTCTGTTGGCACTGGGATTAGCTGTTTCCTTGCTGCACAGTAGTTGGCCCCGTCACTTCTATGTATTTTATCCGTCGTCTCTGCAGTTTCACTCTTGTAGACCTTATCCTAGGCTTGACCATCCATCTCCCTTTGTCACAATCCTGTGGAATTGTCATTGTGCATTCGTGTGCACCCTGAGGGTGAGGTGAGCCTGTGCAGGTCAGAGGACAGGTTTGTGGAGTCAGTTCTCTCCCTCCATCCTTGTAGGGATCGGAGCAACAGTCCCAGGTCTGCAGAGCAAACGCTCATGGAGCCATCAGCTGCCAGGCATCGAAGCCAGGCTTCTCGACTGGGATACAGTAGCCCTCTAACTGCTCAATACCATGTTGCTCCTCACAAGCTCATCCTGCAAACAGCAATGGATCTTACAAAAACAAACCCAGAAGGTCAGGCCAGATCATTCCTTTTGTTAACTTTTATTGAACCTGGCGTACAGCCTAGACTCGGGCCGCCCTGCCCTCACAGGTCCTGATCTTGCGGCTCTTCCTGTCCCGTGTCACTCTTCTTTCATAACACACACACACCCCTGGACAGACTGGCTTTTGGACTGTTCTTAGATGTGGCAACTCTTTACTAGCCCAGAGACTTGAAGGGCTCTTGCTGTGGGAGAGCACCCCGCACCGGAGAGCACCCCGCACCGCTTTTGCCTAGCTAGTTTCCACTTACCTTTAGGTCCTAGCTTAAAACATTAGTGCCTCTCGGGGAAATTTTTGGAGTATCTTTCTAGATCACTGCTTCTAACCTTCCTAATGCTATGACCTTTTTAATACAGTTCCTCATGTTGTAGTAACCCCTACTCTCAATCATAAGATTATTTCGTTGTTACTTCGTAACAGTAATTTTGCTACTGTGATGAATCATAATGCAAATATTTGATATGCAGGATATCTGATATCTAACCTACGAAAGGATTCGTTCAGACCGCAAAGGGGTCGCGACCCACCGGTTGAGACCTGCTACCCTAGACAGTAGTGATGGTAACAGCAGTAGATTTGTCTAAACTCATCAAATTAGATGCAGTTACTATGTATCTGTTTTGTGTGCCAACTATTAATCTATACAGATTGGGAGGATGATATAATTAGTTTTTGATGTAAAAAAAAAAACAAAACGGGAGCCAGCGAGAGGACACAGCCGGTGACAGAGCTTGCCAAAAAGTGTGATACCCTGAGTTTGACTCCTGGAACTCATGAGAGAGTGGAGTAGAGAACCCACTCACCTCCACATGGACATCATGGTATACATGTGCTCAAAACCACATATCAGGCGTGTGTACCTGTGTGCAGATGTGTGTGTGTGTGTGTGTGTGTGCCTGTATGCCCGTGTGTGGAGGTCAGAGGTCAGCTTGCTGGAGTTGATTCTGCCCTTCTACTAAGTGGGTTTCTACAGTTAGTTGATAGGCACCTTTACCTAATGAATAATTCAAATATGAGTCTATGGGGACTATTGTCATTCAAACCTCTATAGCTAGGAAGTTCACTATCAACTGCTGACATCTGGTAAGGGCATTCTTGTTCTATGAATCTGTGGTGGAAGGAAAGAGAGTGAGAATAGACTTAACAGAGCAAGAGGTGAGACTGTCCCTTGATGAAGAATCACACCTGGGATGATGCACCCATTCCCATGGTAACAACATCCACACTGACCTCATGACCTAATCACTGACCATATGGTCCATCTCCTAAGACTTCTGCGTTAAGTTTCCAATATATGCTTTTGGGGAAAAACATTTAAGCTATATAGCCCATGCTCTCAGATTACCACATAGATGCATCCATTCACCTAGGATGCTCTCAGGAGGTACAAGCTACTACATGGATACTTTCTCATTCCAACTTATCCGTGGAATATACTCAAAGTACCAGTAATCTATGCCTCTCAAATATTTGATGACAAATGAAGCATACTGTAAGAATTTTAAGTTTATATCATTAACTCTTAGAGGTAAGTTGTGGTGCATTTATTTGAGATTCAGAGGCCTGATTTTACTTTGTGCTCTGGGGTTACACTAGTTGTGTATTTCTGGGAAAATTATAGTCACCCTTTTACTTTACTTTTTTTTTATATAAAGTCTTTTTTAAAAAAACACTTATTTTTATTTACACATGTCTGTGTGTATCTGTGAACATGCATGCCACATGTATACAGTTGCTCTGGGAGGCAGAAAGAGGGTGTTGGATCCCCTGAAACTGATGTTTTGGGCAGCGAGTGAGCTCAAGTCCTTTGGTGGAGCAGCAAGTGCTCTTAACTGCTGAGCCACCTCTCCAGTCTATAATAAAGTCTTTCTAAATAGACGAACTAGTCTCAAATTCACAGTCCTCCCTATGAAGTCTCCAAAATGCTGGGATTGTAGGTGTGAAACAACACACCTGGCTACAGTCCTCCATCTTAAAATATTCAGGGAGAGACATTTATGATTTTTTTTTTTTGTCTTTTAGGAGTCTGACTTTCTTTGTCTTCTTGGAGAAGGCTACATATTTGGAAGTGAACCAAGTGAGTTAAACAGGGAAGATGACGGAGAACATATGTACCCATATGAAAAAGATGAAGACCAAAACTATAATATATATGAGGGTGATTTTCAGCCAGAACCTGACATTTATGCAGCTGCTGAAGGGAGCTGGTTGGAAGACCAAATTTCAGCATCAGAAGCTCCTGATGATTTCAGATTTTCCAGTGAGTGGAAGGACTGGGAAGGGGCTGGAAGCAAGGGCAGAGGGGAGCAGGAATACACCCCAGACTCTGACCAAGACTTGCCATCCCTCAGTATGTCAGAAAGGCAAGGATGGTTTGGCCCGGGGACAGAAGAAGCTGAAGAGAAGGTTTTCGAATCAGATCCTAAACCTACACAAGAATTAACACTAGAAGGGGAGAGCGACCTGGAGAAATCACACAGTGGTGAACCCCAAGTGGGACTTGAGCAAGAGCCCAAATCAGAGACGCCAGCATTCGGTTCAGTGCCCGACGAACAGAATGACCTAGCATCTGCGTCGGAGAACATCCTCAAACCCCAAGCCTCTGGCTGGTTTGGTGGGGGATTTACAAGTTATTTAGGTTTTGGAAATGAGGAGGCAGGACTTGAGTTATTGTCCGAAGAAAGCAATCCACCATTACCAGATGTTCCCAGCTCTGTTTCACCAGATGAAGAAGCCCCAGCTCCGTGCAGAGAAATTTCAACAGACAAGGAAGATACAGTCGTTAATGATAGCTCGGTTCTCAGTTCAAGCTGGTTTTACTATGGTTTTGGTATGCTAGGCTTTACAAATGCTGACGAAGACAAAATTGTTTCAGACAAAGGGGAAAATGAAGACGGTGAGGTAGATAACCTCAAACATCCTGTAGGAAATGACTTTGACCCTGAAAAGGAACAAGAAAGGAAAATAGTAACCGTGGAAACCGAAGACCAAGCAGGTACGGAAAGCGCCTTGGAGAAGACAGACGATTCTGGTTCCATGCAGTATCTGAAGAAGTTCTTTGATAATCCTTGGGGCTTCCAGAATCTCCCAGAGGACACAGAATTACCATTTTCCAAACAGATGCTGGATCAAGATGATTTAGTAGAAAATGACAAAGTTGAAAAACTTTCCACTGAAAATTCTCCCCCAGGTAGCATGAAAGACCCCGTGATGTTGGAGAGCAGATACAGTCTGTCAGGTTAGTGTGAAAAGACTTATTAATGTACTTGTTAAGATCATTTCTTTTTCTAAGTACAAGTCAGACGAAAATTTCATGCTGGCACTGGAAGATGTCTCAGTGGATTCAGCATCCTAGGTGTAGACATGAGGATGAATTGGAATTCTCTCCAAACACATAAAGCACAGGGCGGGCATGGTGGCTGCTGTGACCTCAGCACCCAGAAGGCAGAGACAGGATTACAGGGGCAAAGCTGGCTAGCTAGCCATGCTGGAACTGTGCAGCTCCAAGTTCACTGAGAGACCCTGCTTCAGTAAAGAGGAGAGCAACCGAGGCAGACACAAGATGCCACCTGGGGCCTCCACGTGCACACACTCACACACCCCCAAATGCATACACTCTCTAAAAAGGAAAAGAGCCCACGGCTTAGCCAACAGCAACTGTTCTTATCAGTTGTGTGCTTTACTCTGCAACTTATAAACTAAAACCTAAGGAAAAGAATGATTAGCAATGCCTTGATGTTATGTCAAAATTTTAAGATAGTCCCAATATATTTTCATTATCAGAGAACTATATTAAGTGAATAGAATTAAAAGTATAAATATGATCAAAGCCTTTTTTAGGTGAAAGCAATTTCTGTTCTATCTTTATTCTCACCTTTGTCCCACTGGTCTTAGTTTCATATATATATATATATATATATATATATATATATATATATATATATATATATTATATGTAAGTACACTGTAGCTATCTTCAGACACACCAGAAGAGAGAGGGTGTCAGATCTCATTAAGGATGGTTGTGAGCCACCATGTGGTTGCTGGGATTTAAACTCAGGACCTCTGGAAGAGCAGTCAGCGCTCTTAACCGCTGAGCTGTCTCTCCAGCCCTTAATATATATTTTTAAAGATGTATTTATTTTATTTATGTGAATATTCTGTCACGGTCTTCAGACACACCAGAAGAGGACATCAGACCATTACAGATGGTTGTGAGCCACCATGTTGTTGCTGAGAATTGAACTCAGGACCTCTGGGAAAGCAGTCAGTGCTCTTAACTACTGAGCAATCTCTCCAGCCCCCTCTTTTTTTTGCTTTTGTTTTTGAAGTCCATCTATTTTTTCTTCCTCTCATTTTTCTAAATAAGATCGTTATATCATTTTACTTTGATTAATTTATTTTATCCAGTGTCTGTTGGCTTTTCATTCTGGTAGATAAGGATTTCACTTAATGATACTCAGTTTGGGCCGGGCGGTGGTGGTGCACATCTTGAATCCCAGCACTCGGGAGGCAGAGGCAGGTGGATTTCTGAGTTCGAGGCCAGCCTGGTCTACAGAGTTCCAGGACAGCCAGAGCTATACAGAGAAACCCTGTCTTGGAAAAAAAAAAAAGATACTCAGTTTGTAGACATTCCTGATAGAACCATATGTGTATGGTTTTGCTTTAAACCTAAGCTAAAGGCAACTTCAATAATTAAATAGTCTAGGGTTTTTTTGTTTGTTTGTTTGTTTTTTGAGACAAGGTCTCGTTATGTAAATGAGGCTGGCCTCGATCTCACCACTGTGCCTGCCTGCCTTTGCCTCCAGTGCTGAGATTAAGAGTGAGCTTTACCACACCCAGCTAGTTTTGATTCTTAAATATTTTATTCTATCTGCAGTTATAATTTATTTTGGTTTCCTCAGAAGCACTATGACAAAGGTTTTCTCTAAGTGTAGTATGTCCTAGAGAATTTCAAGTAGGGTTAGGGTCAGGGTTAAGAACAACTGCTGGGGCTGGTGAGATGGCTCAGTGGGTAAGAGCACCCGACTGCTCTTCCGAAGGTCCTGAGTTCAAATCCCAGCAACCACATGGTGGCTCATAACCAT
>NC_034596.1:55748650-55775212 GCF_900095145.1 Mus pahari
GAAACAAGGTCTCACAATGTAGCCTAGCCTGTCCTGGAGCTCACTATGTAGACCAGGCTGGCCTCTGTTTTCAGAGCGCTTGGACTAGGGGCGTGCACCACCGCAAGTCAGTATAGTCAGTGGTCTTAACAGCTAAGTCATCTCTCCAGCCACTTTAAAAGAATTTTGTCTTTTAAACAATGCTAAATGAATGACATTGTCAAAGTGTTTTATTAAGAATCGTTCACTCAGCCGGGCATGGTGGTGCACGCCTTTAATTCCAGCACTCGGGAGGCAGAGACAGGCGGATTTCTGAGTTCCAGGCCAGAGTGAGCTCCAGGACAGCCAAGGCTACACGGAGAAACCCTGTCTCGAAAAACCAAAAAAAAAAAAAAAAAGAATCATTCACTCAAAAAATAGTTCACACCAGGCAGTGGTGGCACACACCTTTAATCCCAGGGTTTGGGAAGCAGAGGCAGGTCGACTCTCGGTGAGTTCAAGGCCAGCCTGGTCTATATAGTGAGTTCTAGGATATCCCAGGGCTACCCAGAGAAAACCCTACCTTGAAAAACAAAAAACAAATAAACAAAACAGTAATTCACTTACTGCTTTCTATTTGTTCTAAGATCATACTGACACTTTTAAAACTCTGTCTTAAGTATTATTTAAGAAGTAGATTCCACAGTTCTCTTAAATATAGTTCTTCATTATAGGACTAGTTAAAACATTAATTTTTTTTCATTTGATTCTATCCATTTAAACTATGTTTGAAAATTGCATTAATTTTCTTTTCTTTTAAAAAAGTGATTTAAAAAAATTTATGTGTGTGAATGTCTATAGGAGTGTATATGTGCACCGCTTGAGGTCCTGGCGCCAGAGGAGGCCAGAAGAGAAAGTTGGATCCCTTAGAACTAGAGTCTGAGGTAGTTGCGAACTGTCATGTGGAAGCTTTACAAAAGTAAAAAATATTCTTAACCTCTGAGCCATCTCTCAAGCTCTGTTATTTTTATTTTTTTTTTATTTTTTATTTTTATTTTTTGTGGTTTTTCGAGACAGGGTTTCTCTGTATAGCCCTGGCTGTCCTGGTACTCACTTGGTAGACCAGGCTGGCCTCGAACTCAGAAATCCACCTGCCTCTGCCTCCCAAGTGCTGGGATTAAAGGCATGCGCCACCACACCCGGCTCTGTTATTTTTAAAAATATATTTGTCACTGTACATGCCATGTGATGTGTATATGTGTGTGTGTATGTGTGTGTGTGTACGTGTGTGTGTGTGTGTGTGTGTGTGAATGTGCCATGGTTCATATGTAGAGGTCAGAGGACACTGTTGGGAGTCCTTTTTCTTCTCTCACTGAGGGCTCCCGGGATTAGACTCAGTTGTCAGGTTTGTGAGGTAAGTGTCTTTTTGTTTGTTTGTTTGAGGTAAGCGTCTTAACCTGCTGAATCATCTTACTGGCTAACCCAGTCCCCGATAGTCTTGGAATAAACTGATGGCTCTTTGGACCTGTCATGTGCACCATTATAAACATAGTAATTTTGACCTATGTGTGTTTGAAATCAGAAATTTAAAAGTTAATTCTGTGGAAGACGCCATTCTTTAGATATTGTTCCACTGCAACTCATTTCACTCTGAGTGTGTCTACGCCACGGTGCTTGTGTGGGGGTCAGAGGAAAAATTTCTGGAGCTGGTTTTCTCCTTGGAGCCTGTTTGTTCCAGGGATGAAACTCAGGTTGCCCGGTTTGATGGCGGTGTTCTTGCCTCCTGAGCCGTCATCTCCCTGGTCAGATAAATCTTTTTGAAATGTAGGTTTCCTGTAGATCAGCTTAATTTGGCAAGAACTGGAAGATTTTTGTTTGTTTGTTTGTTTGTTTTTCGAGACAGGGTTTCTCTGTATAGCCCTGGCTGTCCTGGAGCTCACTTTGTAGACCAGGCTGGCCTCGAACTCAGAAATCTGCCTGCCTCTGCCTCCCAAGTGCTGGGATTAAAGGCATACGTCACCACTCCCGGCTGATAACATGCTTTCAAAAAACTAATTTATTTTTATGTATGAGTATTTTTTGTCTGCATCTCTGTCTGTCTATCACATACATGGCTGGTGGTGCCTGAGGAGGCCGGGAGAGGGCACTGGATTCGTAGTGAACTGCCCCGTGGATACTGGGAATTGAACCTCGTCCTCTGGAAGAGCGTTCAATGTTCTTTCCATCCCAAAGACAACATGCTTTCAAAATATTTTCAATTTAGGCTGACAATTTTACCCTGGTATGAAATATGCCTTGATCAAATCCACCTCCACTACCTCCTTGTCCTTGGACTCACCACAACACCTCTTTCTGCTTAAATGTTCTCTTTTCATTTGTTTATTTATTTGGTGTGTATCTCTGTGTGTGTGTGTGTGGGGGGGACAGTTGTGCTACAGCACACATCTAGAGGTCAGAAGATAATTTGTGAAAATTGATTTTTTTTTTTTCTTTCCACTGTGTGAGTCCCAGGGACCAGACTCAGGCTTTCTGGCTTAGGAGCAAGAGCCTTTACCTCGACAGCCATATTGCTGGAACCTATTTTTTTTTTAAATTTTGAGGCAGGGGTTGGCTGACCTTGAATTCACTATCTCCTTCTTTATCATCATGAGTCCTTGATTATAGGGGCTGCACCACCAGACTCGGCTGATCACGCGAATTTTTATTTACACAGATCTAATTAATATCCGAGGGGGGAAAGTAGTGATAAGTTTCATAATTTCCTGAGATTGTTTCCGGTAATCTGACATTGCATCTCGCTGAAGTGGTGCGTGAACCTTCTAAAATCACCAAAGGAAGCAGTAGTCTTGTGTGCGTTTTTCTTCGCCTGAAGTGTTCAAAGCCAAAGATGATCTAACATACAGCTTAGTATTGCTCTTAAGTATAGCACAGCCTTGTGCTATACTTGGCTTGAAAGAGAAAAGAAGCGTCCGTGTGTGCAAACTCATGGCAGCCAGGGTTTCATAGTTTGCTATTTTTATGTTTTTATAACGTCAGAATCTTCCATGTACAGAGCCAACACTGAACTACAGAATGTCATGGTTTTATCTCTGCCAATCTTTTTCTTTTTCTTTCTTTTTTTTTTTTGGTTTTTCAAGACAGGGTTTCTCTGTATAGCCCTGGCTGTCCTGGAACTCACTCTGTAGACCAGGCTGGCCTCCAACTCAGAAATCCACCTGCCTCTGCCTCCCAAGTGTTGGTATTAAAGGCGTGCGCCACCACGCCCGGCCGAATCTTTTTCTTGTTTATTCCTTGGAGCCAGGGTCTTTTATATTTAATGGTTTATATTATTATATACACACGATCCAGTGGGATCAAGTTCCATCAGGTTTGGAACTTGGAAATCAATCGCTGTAAGTTCTAGTATGGCCTTTCTTGGTGTAACCATTCGTTCTATTTATTAATTAGAATTAGCAACCGATATTAAGCATCCTGCAGATACTGTAAATAATTTTTGTCATTCTGATTGTCTGGTTCTTCTAGCAGATAAAGTAAGCAAAATCTGTCTCATTGAGTGATGTCTACGTATTGTATCTTTTTGGATAAATGTTTCTAACAGGAAAGGAATCTTTTTTGTTTTTTTCTAGAGATAGTTTCTCTGTGTAGTCCTGTCTTGGAATTCACTCTGTGCGCACACACACACACACACACACACACACACACACACACACACACACACACAGGGTGGCCTCAGACTCAGAGACCTGCCTGCCTTTGCTTCCTGAGTGTGGTAATCAGGGGCATGCACCACCACACCTGGCTGAAATATTATTATTATTATTATTATTATTATTATTATTATTATTATCTTTATTATTTTACTTATGTGAGTGTTTTGCCTGTATATATATTTGTGTACCACCAGAAGCTGACGCTGGATCCACTGGAATTCAGTTACAGGTGGTTGTAAGCTGTGGTGTGGGTGGTGGGAGTTGAAACCGAGTCCTCTGAAAGGTAGCACGTGCTCTTAACCACTGAACCATCTTTCCAACCCCAGGAATAAAGGAATGATTGATTGATTTATTATTTTAAAAATATTTATTTTTGGGCTAGTGAGATGGCTCAGCGGGTAAGGGCACTGACTGCTCTTCCGAAGGTCCTGAGTTCAAATCCCAGCAACCACATGGTGGCTCACAGCTACCCGTAATGGGATCTCACGCCCTCTCCTGGTGTGTCTGAAGTCAGCTACAGTGTACTTATGTATAATAATAAATAAATCTTTGAGCCAGAGTGAGCAGGGCTGACCAGAGCGAGCATAGGTCCTAAAATTCAACTCCCAACAACCACATGAAGGCTCACAACCATCTGTACAGCTACAGTGTGCTCACATACATTAAACAAACAAATAAATAAATAAATCTTTAAAAAAATATTTTTGCCAGGCGGTGGTGGCTGGCGCACACCTTTAATCCCAGCACTTGGGAGGCAGAGGCAGGTGGATTTCTGAGTTCGAGGCCAACCTGGTCTACAAAGTGAGCTCCAGGACAGCCAGGGCTATACAGAGAAACCCTGTCTCAAAAAACCAAAAAAAAAAATTATTTATACGTGTGTATGGCTCTGTATGTATGCATTTGTATGCAAGTTTCATGGTGTATGCGTGAAAATCAGAAGACGAATTGCCGGAGCTGGTTCTCTTCTTCCACTATGCGGATCTTGGGGCTTGAACTCTGCCTGTCATATTTGGCAACAAGCATCTTCACTCACTGAGTCATCCTGTCAGCCCAAGGAATGGAATCTTAGTGGGAGCGTTTTATTATCCCTAGTCATGAGCTTACACAGTAGGAGAAAGTTGATGTCACATTAGCTCCTGGTTCTGGCTATGGCACCCAGGCTGGTGTTGACTTTGGGACTCTCTTGTCTCCGTTTCTGAAATGTTGGGATTACAGACCTGTGCTACCATGCTTGGCATCATTTTTAAAGTAAAAAAATATATTTGCTTGCTTAAATGAGTACAGATTGTTGTTGTTGTTGCTGCTGCTTTTGTTGTTGTTGCTGTTGCTGTTGTTGCTGTTGCTGTTGCTGTTTTAGTCTTCCTTGGCCAAGGTATCCAGCACTATGTGGTCATCTGAGTGAAGGTCCCTCGAAGCCTCTGTCTTGCCCTCCAGCCTGTAAGCGTGTTATTTCACAAGCAGGAAGGACTTCAGAAGCTCTTCTTTAGGTGCACTATAACCCCACGGTTTCTCATGAGAAGAGAGCGGGACAGTGTGAGTAAGAGGTGACAGGGTGTATCACTGCTGGAGAATGGAAAACGGTCCTACAAAGTGAGGCATGAGGGAGGCTTCCGGAAGCTACAGAGGGCCAGCATTTGAATTTTCCTCCAAGTTTCCAGAAGGCGCACAGTCCAGCAAATATGGCTTTAAGATTTTTGACTTCCAAAAGTCTAACAGACCGAACTCTATTACTTAAGACGAAAGCCTATGGTCATTTGTCATACTACCTTGGGGGGACTTGTACAGGTCACAGATAATGTTTTGTGCATTTTCTCAAATGAAGTGTCATATTAGCCATGATGTCTCAAACAATCACTTCAGAAAACAAAAAGGAAGCCAGTGACAAAGCAAGTATGTTAGAAAAAACATTTCTCTTTATGTATTTGTAGATATGGACTCTGAAGTGGAGTCACCCATGGGAGAACATGAAGGGGTACATTTCAAACCCTCATCTTCTAAAAGGAACGAGGAAGATTCAAATTCATGGGTGGACCCTGAAGGGCTCTCTGTAGCACAAACAGACGGGTCTGTGGAAGGTGTCTTGCTTGATACTCAGCTGGTTTCTCCAAAAGGTAAGAAACGTTTCTTTCTTTCTTTCTTTCTTTCTTTCTTTCTTTCTTTCTTTCTTTCTTTCTTTCTTTCTTTCTTTCTTTCTTTTTTTGTTCCAGTTCACCAACTGAAGAATAAATTAAATTAAGAAATGATATGTCATGTGATAATATTTTCTATTTTTAAAACAACAGAGCATGCTGCAGACTTTCAGCTTCTGAAGTATTTATTACAAATCGATGTCTACGGTTTCATGAGCTCTGCTCTTTCACCAATTGAAATTCTTTTAGAAAGTGTAAGTTGGATTTTAAATTTTCGTTTACATTCTTTAGTGCTCTCTGTATGTCGGTCTGTCTCTCTCCGTGTGTGTGTGTGTGTGTGTGTGTGTGTGTGTGTGTGTGTGTGTGTGATACAAACGTGGAGGTCAGAAGACAACTTTCTGAAGTCTGTTCTCTCCTTCCACCATGTGGGTCTTAGGGATCAAATCTGTTAGGCTTGGCAGCAAGCACCTTTAACAGATGAGGCATCTCAAGCACCCCATAGATTCGTAAATCTTTTGCAATAATTTTACCTAATATAGACATGACTTAGAATGACTCCTATATAACCCTCACAGTGCTTCACTTTCCATGAAATGGAAAACTCATGTATGAGTTCTTTGATAAAGTGGATGTTGTTAGGATTTTGTTGCTGTTTGTTTGTTTTGTTTTGTTTTCTTTCTTAAAAAAAAGATTTATTTATTTGTTTATTATATATAATTACACTGTAGCTGTCTTCAGACTCACCAGAAAAGGGTGTCAGATCTCATTATGGGTGGTTGTGAGCCACCATGTGGTTGCTGAGATTTGAACTCAGGACCTCTGGAAGAACAGTCAGTGCTCTTAACCACTGAGGTATCTCTCTAGCCCTTGTTTTGTTTTCTGACACAGGGTTTCTCTGTGTAGCCCTGACTGTCCTGAAATTCACTCTGTAGTCCAGGCTGGCCTCCAATTCAGAGAGCTGCCTGCTTCTGCCTCTTGAGTGCTGGAATTAAGGGTGTGTGCTATACCCTACAACCCAACCAGGGTTTTTTTTTTTTTTTTAAATCTTGAATAATAGTTTCTGTTCTTTTGGGAAAATTATACTAAATTATACTGAATGAGTAAATTAGAAATACTATGACTTAAATATTCTTGAGCAAATTGTTAGTACCAAATGAAGTGTTGTAATAAGCATAAGAAAATAAATAGTACTGTAATACTTAACTTCACTATAGCAAAAACTCCAAATTCTGCTCACATTTCTCATTTGTTGCTAATGTGATTATCAGCTAGATGCGGTGTACTCCTGCAGTACCAGCATTTGAAAAGTAGAGGCAAGATGACTGAGTTGGAGGTGCTGGTGCTATACAATGAAACTCCATCTTAATAAAGAGAGGGGGCACTAGAGAGATGGCTCAGTGGTTAAAAGCACTTGATGCTCTTGCAGGGGACTTGGGTTCAGTTCCTGGTACCCACACGTCAAGTTACAATTGTTGGGGTTCAGGAGCTGCTCCAAAAACCACATGCACACAGATCTCATTCAGACAGGGAGAGTTTATTGAGTATACACCCCGAGACTGATCAATCAGAGCCATAGCTCAGACTTGGGAGCTGAACCATGGCTTTCAGTAAAGATCCCATAGGGCTTCTAAGCCTACAGTCCACAAACATCTGTGCCAAGCTATTCCACTAATCATGATTTAGTGATAGGGGATTTCCTTAGGAACAGGTCTTTGTTGTACAGTTATACGGCTCCCATTGTTGGCGTATTCAACTATGGCAGGTTACTTGTCTTGTCTAACATCCATGCCTTAACTTGTCAACCAGGATGTCAGTTAGCCATGCACATGCCTCTTTCTGCCAAGTAGGATGGATGTCTGTTCCCAGGGAGGTCTTGGGAACTTAAATTTTACTCAACCCCTACTCAAAATGGAAGTCTTGTTCCAAATGGTTTCTTATCTTGGTGCAGGTGTTTCTTTGATGTTGGGATCCATCCCAGGAGCAGCTTATAAAAGCATATACTTTAAAAGCTTATTCACAGGTGCAGGAAGTGCTGCTGGGTGGTTGGTTCCAGTCCAAGCTTACTGTGGGTAACTATACAAAGCAGTTCTAACTGACTTACGTTGTGAAGTTCAAGAGCACAGAATATAACAGAATATACAATCAACTTGGGCATGAGAAAGTTTCTTCGTAACAGCACACGAGAAAGTTTCCTCATGACCTTAGTAACAGCACAAGATGGCAGGCAAGACAGTTAAGAGTTACCAAGGCCTTAACATTTCACCTAGGCCTCAACAACAATCATCTATAACTCCAGTTGCAGAGGATCCATCACCCTCTTCTGGTGCCAGCACCAGGCACACACATATTTGCAGGCAAAATACTCTCATAATATAAAAATAAATGTGTCTTAAAAAAACGTTAGCCTTGTGGTGGTGGCACATACCTTTTAATCCCAACACTTGGGAGGCAGAGGCAGACAGAACTTTGTGGGTTTGAGGCCAGCCTGGTCTACAGATTGAGTTCCAGAACTACCAGGGCTACACAGAAAACAAAAAAACAGCAAAAAACACAAAACAAAACACCAACAGAAACTTATTACTAAGTGAGATATAGCCTTCCGGCAGGACCTCACTTTAGCATTTAGCACACAAGGAATCTTTTGCAAACTTCTTTACTGTAACCTCCAAGATAACAGAGAAGGCGTTTTATCTGCTCATTTACTTTGTGGGTTGCTTTCTGGGAGCTCATTGGAAAATGCAGGTAGGAAAAAGAATAATTGTGATATTGGAATATAATAGTCAGAGGGCCCTACCACAGGGTCTGCAGGAGGTGGCTTAGGTAGAAAGTGTGGGCAAAGGAGGCTAAAAGTGTCCTAGAGGGGAGCATATTTGACCTAATACTGAAGGAAAATTAGAGTTAGCAAAAGCAAGAAAAGATGGACATACTGTAGTGGAAATAACATTTTTAACACTCATGAAATAGAAGGGAACATGACCTTTTTGTGAACTATACATAGGTGGTTCATCTTGACAGAATAGGGGAGATTTCATAGGTACATGAGGATCAGGTTAAGATTACATATCTCTGGCTGTCCTAGAATGTACTATGCAGATGAGGTTGGCCTGGAACTAGAAATCCACTCACCCCTGCCTCCCAAGTACTGGGATTAAAGATATCTGCTACCATGCCTGGCCTTTGTCTCATTTTTTTATTGCTGGCAAATATTCATCTTAAAACCAATGCCAGCTTGGTGTGGTCTTTGATCACAGCACTTGGGAGGCAGAGGTGAAAGGTTCTCTGTGAATTCTATGAATTACAGAGTTCCAGGCCAGCCAAGGCTACACAGTGGGACTCTACCTAAAAACAAACAATGCTGTATAGGTCTGCCAAAAGAGTGTATGAGCTCTACTTGGTCCACTAGTCACACTTTTAAACCTCTGGCCTAATATGTGGTGGTGGTGGTTGAAATGAGTGGAGGAACGAACCATTTGGATAGAACTTCTAGATAGGGGTCATTGGATGTAGTAACTGATTTGTTATAGCAAGAATTAAAGAGAAAAGTAAAATAGTTACAATGTTTGTAGCTAGCTGACTAAGTATATGGTAGTACCACTAACTGGACAACTTTTATGGAAACTACCTAATATATTTCCTTTTCTTTCTTCCTTAACATCTTCCTTCCTTGACACCTTCCTTCCTTCCTTCCTTCCTTCCTTCCTTCCTTCCTTCCTTCCTTCCTTCCTTCCTTCTTTCTTTCTTCCTTCCTTTCTCTCCGTTTTGTTTTGTTTTTCGTTTTTTTTTTTTTTTTTTTTTTTTTGAGACAGGATTTCTCTGTGAGGCCCTGGTTGTCCACTTGCTCTGTAGAACAGGCTGGTCTCAAATTCAGAGACCCACCTGACTCTGCTTTCTGAGTGCTGGGACTAAAGCCATATGCCACCACTTCCTAGAACCTACCTTCCTTTTCCTTCGTCCCCCTTCCTTTTTTCCTTCCTTCCTTCCTTCCTTCCTTCCTTCCTTCCTTCCTTCCTTCCTTCCTTCCTTTCTTTTTTTGAGACAGGGTCTCAGTCTGGTCTGGAGTTCTCTTTGTAGCACAGGCTGTTCTCAAACTTGTGGCTCTGTCAGATCCCCATGCTTCATCCTCCAAGTGCTGGTATTACAGGCATGAGCCACCATGCCTGACTTCATTATGTTTCTTTAAGAAGCCCCTTCTCATTTAACTTTCTTTGTTAGATTCTACAAAGTAGATATTATAAAATAAAAAGGTCCAGAAAGATCATTACTTTTTTTTTTGTATGACTCAGTCTTAAGATGATTATAAATGTCAGTCAGGTTAGGAGAAAAACTAGTACTAATGATAATCGCTAAATAGTCAGAATGAAGCCTTCAGTTCTCGGTTGAGATATCTTTCCCTGTACGGTGGCGATGCACACCTATAAGCCCCAGCACCCAGGAGACAGGCAGGTGGGACTCTCTGAGTTTGAGGCCAGCCTGTCTACAGAGTAAGTTCTAGGACAGTTGGGACTACATAGGGAAACCGAAAAACAAACAAACAAATAAACAAACTAACAAATCCACCAAAAGGTATTGCTGGGCTGGTGATGTCGCTCAGTGGAGGAGAAAACTTGCTTGGGCCACAGAAGGCTATGGGTTTAATTCCTCAGCACTGAAAACAATGGTAACAAGAAACAGTATACACACACACACACACACACACACACCTACCACACACACACACACACACCTCTCTCTCTCTCTCTCTCTCTCTCTCTCTCTCTCTCTCTCTCTCTCTCCCTCCTCCACCTCAGGTCAACTGTCAATATGTAAAATGTGAGTTCATTTAAAAATTCTGGCTTCCCTTGAACACTGAAAGACTGCAGTCCAGACATCTCTAGACTTGTACCACTCAACTACTTTCCGTGCACTCTGACAGCTTGTCCTCTCTCGGGCTGTCAGCCCGTAATCATTGGATTAGATGTTCCGAGGAGTTGCTAACACACCTGAAATCTAGCAATCTGGGCACAGCTTTGACACACATAGAACATAGATCGGAAAGGCTTCAGTAAACAAACAAACAAAAATTTGGAGCAATTTTCCAGTTAATTTTGAGTGAAAGGGGTTCTTTTTGTTTTGTTTTGTTTTGGAGACAGGGTTTCTCTGTGTAGCCCTGGCTGTCCTGGGACTCACTCTGTAGACCAGACTGGCCTTGAACTCAGAAATCCACCTGCCTCTGCCTCCCAAGTGCTGGGATTAAAGGCGCACACCACCACTCCCCGGCGAAAGGGGTTCTTTTTCTTCTTCTCTAATTGTCTGAGGTGACTGTTGCAAGAAATCAGTATTTCAGGTAGATTATGTGTGGAGGCTCATTCCTGGTATAACCTGGGAGCTAGAAGTACTCCCTTAGCAACTTTATCTTACAGCCGAGGAGCCTCTTGAAGTTCTAGCACCCATCTATTCCTCCCCTGAATGCTTCATTGGTAATCAGCACCGGAACTACCCCGCTCCTGTTGAACAGGTAGCTCCCGATTCAATACATTCGGAGAAGAACTCTTACACCGAAGACTCAGAGAATAGCAATGTGGCACAACTTGTTGAGTTCCTTCCCAGAGAGGAGTGCTTCCGTGTGTAACACCAGTGCCTACCTAAGTGGGAGCGGCTAGTCCTTACAGCTTTGACATAGGGCCTTCATGAGGGAAACCGGTCTCTGGTCCGTGGACTAGGTGTTCTGGTTAGCAAGTGTCTAATGTCCCTGGAAGTTTTCCCATAGTTATGAACACTAATATTTACTATTTCCTTGAAAGCAGGCCCTTTATAAGATAATAAAACCTCATGCTTACTTATGGAAAACTGTCTTTTAATATAGTTCCCTTGGTAGAAATTATGAACTCACTATGAATAGACTAGAATAATATTCAGTGTTTCAGCAGTTGCAATCTTAGGATCTTTCTTTCCAATTGTGGATCTTAATGTGTAATATGTATGATATTTTTTTAAAAAAGTGCATATGTGCAGGCATGTGTGCACACATACATTTAACAAGTTATGAGGTCCGTGAAATTGGATTACGGGTTGGTAGTCACAGTTCCACCTATAGTACCCCTCCGTCACAGTGTCAAAACAGGATCACACTCCTTGTGGTGGAAACGGGAGTGCAGAAGGTATTAAAATCTGGACTCTTTCTCAAGGACCTGAAGTACTCAGGAGAGCTTTAGTTACGCGTCCGCGCGTTTTAACATGACCGTCCTAGGACATGGCATTGGCAGGTCTGGGTGAGGAGGTAAGGGTACAGGACTGTAATGCAGTCACAAGTTAGACTTGGGGATTTGCAGTGATTGTGAGGTTTACTATTTGTTGCTACGGAGAAATCTTTGCTTTACATATGCTTAGGTTTTTTTTGTTTGTTTGTTTTGTTTTAATTTTTTATTTATTTTTTATTTTCTTCCTTTTAAAACTTCACTTGTCTCATTTATGCTTTGAGCGTTCGGGATGATAACTATCGTAGACTTTTGGAAAGGGCCATAGATTAACATAAGGAAGACAGGCTGAGCAAAGCAATTCTTTTCGTTTTCTGTTTACAAATCCTAACAGCCCAATAAGATTGTAGAGCCTGTTAAATATGCCAAGACCTACTGTAAAATTTTTATTTACTATAGTATCCTAACTGAACCTTAAACATCTCTGAAATTTAAAAAAAAAAAAAACGTAAGCACGCTTCTTTCCTGACTTTCGTATTCACATAAGCTGATTTCAACACAGTCCAACATGTACAAGAGTTGGGCACTACCTTAAAACGGGAGTATTGAGCAACTTCTGCTATCTCCTGTTAGCAGTTTCTGAAACTCTCTAGGGTGATGTGGCAAAGAACAGTTTGAGTACGGACAAAGTAGGCCTCAGTTTGGTCTTAGTAGTCACTGGCGGCAACCGTGGTTGTTTCTGATTTTGTGTGTGAGTGCTTGTGGCATGAAAGTGATGTGTTTACTGTAAGGGAAATTTACAAAGACTTATGATTTTTATCAAGTTCTCTTGGGAGGCTGCTGCTTTTTGAGTTTCTTCTCTGAAGACTTGTGTTAGATAATTTGGATAAGAAAGATCCTGTAGGTAAAGAAGACAGAAGTCAGGTTGTCGTTTAAACCTTACGTTTCAAATCCTCTCTCCCAGGACTTCGTGCAATGGCTCTAAAAATAGGGCCCTAAATTTAGAGGACAAGCTGCTACATTTAGTTCTTTTCTGCGAACTCCTTGGGTCGAGCAGGAGCCCACGCGGGCTCGATCTGACACCCTGGTCCTTAGGGCTAATGCAGTTTCAGACTGGGACGCCTGGCCAGCGCCCACCAGGTAGACACAGGCGAGCGAGCGAACCCGAGGGCTGGCCCGAGGAGGACCGACGCGTGCTCGCCCAGGACAGGTTAAACTCTGACCAGACCACACAGGTGACCCGAACGCCTTCGTGTCCAGAGTCCGAAGTGCGGACTCGCAAAGCAGGACGCGTCGGCTCGTGCGCGCCGCGGGCCATTTTTCTGGCCACAATTATGGCGGAGGCCGGCGTCTCAGTGACGGAGGGGTCCCCCGGGGTACGACAGTGTGGGGCTCAGGCTCTAGAGGAGCGGACGTGGGCGCGCTGGGAGCTCGGGGTTGGGGGGAGGCGGGACTTTTTTCACCCCCGGGACTGCGTCCTAGGTCTCGGGGTGGAAGGCGGCAGCCGCACGCACGCTCCGGCTCCTCGTGCCCGGAGGTTGGAGGCCCGGAAGCGGCGCGCGGGCCCTTTAAGGTCGAGCGCGGACGTGGCCGCGGAGCTCGTGCAGTAGAGGGGGCGTCGCCGCCGCGCCGGCGAGACCAAGGCCGGGGTGGTGGGGGTGCGAGGCGGGCTCCCCCCGCAGGGCCGCAGTGGTACGCGCCGGCCGCTAGTGCGTTCGCCTTCCCGGCGCTGCCCCGATCGCGCCGGGCCTGCTGCTGGCCGGCGGGCCGGCTGCGAGGCCTCCGCCCGTGGGCGCGGAGATGGCGGGGCCCGGGGCGGCGGCGGCGGCTTGCGCAGGGCGGGTTCTGGAGCAGCTGCGCAGGGTGAGTTCTGGGTTCGGGAGCTGTGGGCCCGGGGCGGCCGAGCAGCTGCGGCAGGGAAGCCGGAGCTCCAGCGCGCTCGCCCGGCCTGTACTCGGCGGCTGCTCGCCGTAGGGAAAAGGGGCCCCGGGGTTGGAAGGCATTGTGGACGTCCCAAAGGAGAGCGTGTTTTGTTCCCGACCCCAAAGTCAACTGCCTGGACGTCATTTATTTTGAACAGGGGTCACTTACACGTGGTTCTTCTGACTGCCGGAAACTGGAGTTTCTTAGCGATGAAACTTCTTGGCTCAAGCGGACGCCTAAGCTGGGGCCGGAACTGAGATTTTAATTCTGCATTATTTTTCCCCAGTAAAGAATGCCCTTCTGAAATGTCCTAACCATAGCGCTCTTCCTCTTTTCGCATTGTTAATGTAAAAGGTGTTCTTGTAAACTCTAGACATAGTGAACGCTCGGGAGCTAAAGTACATTTTTTTTTTTTCTGTTCTATTTTGTATTCAGGTGGCGGAGGTTTTTTTTTCCTTTAGTGTTTGTAGGTGTTTTGTTGTTGTTGATAATATCCCCCCCCCCCCCAGTTTTAGAAAACTGCATTGTATTTTCTTTTAAAGCCCATTTAAATATTGCAGCTATTCTGATTAATCAGTTCGGATTATCTTCTTGTTTTGTGAACTTAAAGTAGTGTTGCCATGTGCGTGTTTTCTTTTATTTATCCAAGTGTAGTGTAGTGAGGGCACTCACCCATGAATGAAAAAGTTCTGTGGAGGTTCTAAATGAACCAAGGATTTTGCCACTGGCACCTGGCTCTTTTAAAGGAAAGAAGACACACAATTAGTTCATAGTAGACACCGATTGCTTATAGACGCACACATGCTAAGCAAGGAGAGGGATTGTATGCATATTCTTGGGAGGTTGGGAAGGTCTTAAGAGGCCGAGCAAATATCATACTCTGTTGCTCAGAGGATAAAGTGAGCCAAGGATGGGATGTGAAATGATGCCTGCTGTAGACAGGTGGGTCCCAAGGACTGCTGTGGGGTGCAGGAGAGCCCTCAAAGGCTTTTCAGTATTTTGGCTACTATAGATTTTCCTGGTAGTAGTATGCATGTAGCTTAGATGTCAGGGAACAAAACTCAAAACAGGAAATGAGAAATGACCACGGTAAGGATACAGAATGGGGTCCTCAATGGGGAACTAAGAAGAGCTGAAATGGGTTTAACTTTCTCGATTAGATGTGGCGAGGGGGTGGGTTGTGGGGAGAATCTAGAATACTCCTAAATTTCTGGCTGTATCAGTTAAGTTATTGAGGTGGGGTTTATGGGAAGAGAATCATATATTGTAGATGAGAGATAATTTCAAATCATACACATCTCCCTTCATTGAAATCAACAATTAGTGGCCCAGGGAGATAGCTCAGTGGGTAAAGGGCTTGCTGTGCAAGCATTACCTGGAGTTGGAGCCCACATATACAGTTAGTGCTAGGCTTACAGGGACCTCTAACTCTAGCACTGGGTGGAGGTGTTGTGTGCAGGGGAATCCCAGGGGGTCACTGGTCACCAGCTTAGCAAACAACGGGTGAGCTCTAGGTTCAGTGAGTGCGCACATGTGAGTTTAGGTGTCCGAAGAGGCCAGAAGAGGGCATCAGGTTCCCTGGAGCTGGAGTCACAGGCAGGTGGTTGGGAATGTTGTGAACTCTGGTCCTCTGAAATAGTAGTAAACTGCGCACTCATCTCTGGGCTGGGCTGTGTGATTTTACATTTAGAAAAGTATATTGAGCTTTGTTTTAGCTCGATGTATGGCTTTGTTGTGAAGACCCTTGTGTTGTACAGCTGAGAATGTGTTTTCTGCTATTGTTGTGTGGGATTTTGTTAGTATCTAAGGTCTGGTTGGTTTGTAGTGTTGTTCCAAGTCTTCTCTCTTTATGCTGACTCATTGAAAATGAGATCTTGAAATCCCTAATGACTATTGACGAATTATCTGTTTTTTCCTTTACTTCATTTTGTGGTTCTCTTGTTGGGTAAAATATGACCTTTATCTTAAGACTTTGCAGTCACATGATGTCGCTCTTTGTTCTTAGTAACAGTTTTTGTCTTAAAGTTTTTTTTTTTTAATTTTTTTTTTTTTATCAGATATCACAGTTGTCACGCCACTTGTTTATGACCAGTTAGAATCTGGGGCCACTGAGGGAGGAAGTTTTTTGAGCTGACCCAGGAAGAGGCGAACTATGTAATCAGCTGCAAGCCTTGAACTGCATGGCTTGGAAGAGTGTTTCAGGAGAAGCAGTGTGAGGGGTCTCGGTTATACAGTCCATCTGTGGGGAGGAATGGTGGCAGTACTTGCCTTCTCTTAACTATTTGCCCTCGGGATCCTGGAGGCAGATGCTCATACCGTTGCTTGGGGGTAAGAGACCACATTTCTGTGCATTGGTGTCTGAAGTAAAGAAGAGAGAGACAGAAGTAGATAAAGGGCTTTTCACCCTTTCCTGTGCCCTTTTAAGGTTGACACTGTACTTTAAGAGGCTAACACAGAAGGGTAGAGGAACTCTCCATCAAACCCAGAGAAGAGGCTCCACACCTCCTCTCTGGATCCTGTCTGGAGTCACAGCTGAAAAAAAGAAGGATAAAGATACAGGGATTAAAAAAAAAAGACATAATATTACATGCTTTTTGTAACATTATGTTAATATACTAGATAGCAACTTGGAGGGAGTCTGTGTAGACACAATAGTTAAAAATAGATTTTAAAAAGAGTAATAACTATTAGAGGGTGTGTGTGTGTGTGTGTGTGTGTGTGTGGCCCCCAGGGGAAGATGGCTGTGGAGGGTCTAGCTGGTCTGTGATGATGGCTGAAAAGAATCAAGCCTGATCATTTTTTGAGTTCTTTCTCAAAGAGCCTTAAGTGGTGTGGCATGGAAGAGCCTTTCAGAAGGAATGGAGTGAGACCTGGCTTATATTGTCAGGGGCTTTGGGGAGAGAGGTGGGAACAGCTGCTTTCTACTGAGTATCTGTTCTTGTGGTCAAACTGCATTATTTTAACTCAAGGTAAGGAGCAATAGGAGGGAAGGATTCAACTCTCAAAGTCAAAGCTCAATCAGTTGTCTTATGACCACTCTCCCTGCTCCCACCCAGCAAACTGCACATCTGTGTCTCCCCTGTAGGGAAATTTTTGTCAAACCCAATGTATTGCAGAATGTTTGATCACACTGTGAAACTTGAGGTTTTTTTTTTTTTTTTTTTTCCAATTTACTGAAAAAAAAAAATCTGTTTCTAGTTTAGTTTGGCTCAGCCTTAGCACACACCTTTAATCTCTCTGGCTGGAATACAGACACACCCTTAGTGTACATCTTTTATCCCAAACAATGAAGATAAAGTTAGTTTGTAGAAGGAAGCACCCATGTTTGAAAGTGAGGTCTAATTGAGTGGCAGACAAAGTGAAGAACCAGGGAAAGATTTGACCACAGAAGAGAGAGGAGCGGCAGGCTTCTTAAGAGAAAGCAGGACCGAGAGAAACAGTGAGGACGGCAGTTTCCCCACGACAGTTGTACAGAGACAGGTTGTTGAGAGAGAACAGACTAGATACCTGTGAGGGCAGAGCAAGCCAGGAAATGAAGGAGCCAGAAGATTAGAATGTATTGCTAAAGTTAGCTTTAGGTCAAACAGAACAATTCAGTCAGAGGTGGAGAGAGAAGTCATATTGAATCAGTCATCTTGGAGAGGAGTTTGAGCCAGAATGGCTGAGTTGAACCAGAAAGCCAGAGAACAAAGAACTCGGAAGGAATAAGCTTATTCAGCAACAAATCTCAGAGGCTGAAAACACTCTAGGCCTAGATAAGACTGTACAGAGGCTAGAAGCTTCCCGGACTAGGTCTGTGTTAGCAGACGGAGGGAGTAAGACTCGGAGATGACAGTTATATCAGGCAAATGAAGCCACTTCCCCCCCCCCCCCCGTGCATATAGATAAAATAGGAGTTTGAAGTCAAGAAACACCGCGTGCCCCCCCCCCCAATCTTTTCTTGGCATTCTCCTCCGTATCCTTGTATCTTCCTGAGTTAAGCTCTGAGCAACCGCTTCATAATTCTTCAATGGTTTGAAAACCATTGTTTCTCCACACTGTTGCTCTTTACCCAGTGAGAACCATTGTAAGTTGCCAGAAGAAAGTGGTTGGAGACGGAAATGTCTCCTATTCGCTGGTAGCCTGTTCCATATTCATAGAGCTGGCCTCAGCTGCCTGTACCTGTCTGTAATGGTACTGTGGAAGATGCATGGTTATAGGCTTATCTTCCTTTGTCTTGAAGGTTGTGGCAGCATTGCCTGAAGATATGAGAGCAGACTTTAATCCCAATGGGTTCTCACTGGAATTGGCAGTATGTGCGCTCACCATTGGACTGCTTGCCATTGTCTTATTTCTGTGGAGAGGTTTCTGCTCAGTAAGTAACCACTGCGTGCTAGGAGAGTTTTCATTCTGGAGATTTTTCAAGTTTTTTTTTTTTTTTTTAAGGTTTATTTTATGTGTATGAATGTTTTGTCTGCATATGTGTATCTGTATCACAAGTGTGCCTGGTACACACGGAAGTGACAGGGCGTTGGATCCCCTGAAACTACAGTTACAGATGGCTGTGACTACTATGGGTGTTGGGAGTTGAACCCTGGTCCTCTATAAGAATAACAAGTGCTCTTAAGCACAGAACCATCCCTCTAGCCCTCATTTTGTCTTTAGACTAAATAGCAAATTGACAAACTTAGTTGTTATTTCAGAGAAATAAGTTAGGTCTTAGTGTTCTGGGTAATGTGTGGCTATTAGAAACTGAATATAGATTTAGAGAAATGTTTTTATATGTAAGGATTCTTAAAGGATTCTTTGTAGGTATAGTACACACTAGTACCAAAACCCCACCCTTCTTCCTTCTCCTCCTCTTCTTCCTCCTCCTCTTCCTCCTCCTCCTCTTCCTTCTCTTCATCTTCCTCATTTTTTCTTCCTCCTCCTCTTCCTCCTTCACCTCCCCTCTGCTCCTCTCCTTTACCAGCAGATGTATCTACCTCCCAATTTAGAATAAAAAACATGTCAATTCATTCAGTTAATAATCAGATGGTTAATTTCCCCCTCCCCTCTTGCCTCTGTGTTGTGTAGACGCACCCCTGTCCCAGACCCTGTATTGCTTATTCCCATCGTTACATTTTTAATTAATTAATTAATTAATTAAATGAGGGAGTCCAACCATCTCCTTTTCTTTCTGAGGCTTCTTTTTAGATGTTAGTCTTTGTGCTTCTGACTCCATTTCTGATTTCTTCATGGTTTTCCTGAGCCCTCCAGAAAGCGTCCCTCCACCCCATGTTGCCTGTCCTATATTTCCTGTTTGCACACATCCCAGGATTTCGTGTCCTTTGGATTTTCTCTTCCCTGTCTCTCTGTCTTTGCTAGGTGGTGTAAGTCTTCCTTTTGTTTGTTTCTCTTGATCCTTTTGCCTAGCCCCGGGGCTGTCTGTCACAAGTGGGTTTACCCTTCCTTCACTGAGAGCTGAAGCTTAAGGGAGAATAAGGCTCAGGGGTTTTTATAGAGTTGGTCTGTGTCTAGAGCCCCATGGTATTTCTTAGACTGTTTTATTTTGGCTATTAACATTAGGAGTCTTAATAATAGGGTCTTTGAAATACTTTGTATTAGGGCCAAATATGTGTGTGAAGTAACAGGTGTCTTTAGACTGAGGCTGCTTCAGAGCCTTTCATATGATAACACATAGTGTGACTTCAGTGGGAGGCCTGACTATGTAGCAGTGCTTTCATCAGAAATAAAATGCCCCTGGGTAATTTACTCACAGGAAGGCCATAAGAAGTTGTTACCTTAGAAGTTAGGAGTAGAAGTCAAATAGATTTATTCGAAGGTATATTTGTTTTAATATTCTTTTGTTAAACATTTGTTTCAGATTCGAAGCCGATTTTATGTGGGTAAGTTGTTCTTTTTCTATTTGAGAGTTCATCACTGTATATAATTTAAAAACTTATAATAGTTTAGTCCCAGTAATTTTCTTTTTCTTTCTCAGGGAGAGAAAAGAAACTTGCTCTTGAGCTTTCTGCACTAATTGAAGAAAAATGTAAACTGCTTGACAAAGTCAGCATTGTTCAAAAGGAGGTAAGGCATGTCTGAGAGTAATGGTGGTGGGAGGGTCTGAACTTAGTGGTTCTCCGTGGATTACTTAGTGCCTCCAGAGCGCTGGTTCAGAGCTGAGTTCTGGGGCCCCTCACCTCCGTCTCAGCCATCGCTTCCCTTACTAACACAGTGCAGCACCTTGATTTGTTTATTGGTCATTTAGATATTCTCTTTGTGAAGTTGCCTTTTTAAGTCTTTTTCACTCTTAAAAACTTACATCGTTATTGTTGTGTCTACTTACGCCTGTGCATGAGTCCTTTTTCCATCTGGGTCCCAGGGATGGATATCAGACTGCCAGTTTCGGTAGCAAGCTCCTTAACTACTGAGCCATCTTGCTGGCCCATTTCCACCCTTTTAAAGACACATCTTTTCTCCTTTATGTCATACAGAAACAGGGCTTTTGTTTTGTTTTTAACATTTTATATTGGGGTTGGGGATTTAGCTCAGTGGTAGAACACATGCCCAGCAAGTGCAAGGCCTTGGGTTCCGTCCTCAGCTCTGAAAAAGAAAATACAAAATAACAAACAAACAAACAAACAAAAAATTTGTATCTATTATATATAAGTTTTGTTAGATATGTGGATTGCAAATGTCTTCTGTGACTTACATTTCTATTTTGTTTGGTGTCTAAAATAACAGGTTTAGAATTAATATGGTGTAATTTGTCTGGTTTTTGTTTTTTGCTTCCTGCTTAAAGAGATTTTTGCCTATCAAGGATGTAAAGGTATCCTTACTTGTTATCATGTAGAGACTTTATTTTTTCATTTGGCTTTGTGTTAGCTTGCTAGAGCTGCTATGACCAAATGCCACTTTACAAGCAGGAATGAACTCCATTACAGTTCTGGAAACAGGAATCCAAGATTGCGGTGTAGCGGGCTTTGCTTCGTCTGTGGCCTGTCCCTTGACCTGTTGATAGAGCTGCTTGCTTGCTGTCTCTCCCTCGTCCTGGTGCTTGCTTAGATCCAGTCATACTAGGCTAGGCTCATCTTAACTGCCTCATCTTAACCAGTTACTATTTAAAGGCTTCTCGGGGCTGGTGAGATGGCTCAGTGGGTAAGAGCACCCGACTGCTCTTCCAAAGGAGCAGAGTTCAAATCCCAGCAACCACATGGTGGCTCACAACCATTTTTAACAAGATCTGACTCCCTCTTCTGGAGTGTCTGAAGACAGCGACACTGTACTTACATATAATAAATAAATCTTTAAAAAAAAAAAAAAGGCTTGGTCTTCAAGTAACGGACACATTTGGAGGTGTTGAGACATAAGGGACGGGCTCTCTTTGTGTAGCCCTGAGCTAGCTCTGTAGACTAGGCTGGCCTCAAATTCATTAATGATCTCACTTGAGTGTGTCACCATGCCCAGTTTCAGAGTGTCTTAGTTAAGGTTTTACTGCTGTGAACAGACACCATGACTGAAGCAACTCTTAATTGGGGCTGACTTAACATGGCAGCATCTAGGCAGGCATGGTACCGGAGGAGCTGAGAGTTCTACATCTTCATCTGGAGGCTACTAGCAGAATGCTGACTTCCAGGTAGCTAGAATGAGAGAGTTATAACCCACACCCACAGTGACATACTGACTCCAACAGGGCCACAACTTCTAATCCTGCCATTCCCTGGCCAAGCATATACAAACAACCACACAGAGTAAACATTTTCTTTTATTCCATTTTATTACATGGGTGTTTTGCCTGCATGTATGTCTGTGCCATATGTGCATGTAGTGCCTGCAGGATTCAGAAGAAGGTATCAGATCTCTTGGGACTGGAGTCACAGACAGCTGTGAGCTGCCGTGTGGGTGCCGTGTGGGTTCTATGGAAGAGTAACCAGTGCTCTTAACCAATGAGCCATCGCTCCAGCCCCTCCTTCATTTTTAAAAGTACATTATCTTTGAGACTTGTAACAGTTTTTTTTTTCCCTTAGATTTTTTTCCCAGATATCTTCTTCTTTTTTTTATTTTTTTTTTATTTTTTTTAAGATTTATTTATTTACTTATTATATGTAAGTACACTGTAGCTGTCTTCAGACACTCCAGAAGAGGGCATCAGATCTCCTTACAGATGGTTATGAGCCACCATGTGGTTGCTGGGATTTGAACTCCGGACTTTTGGAAGAGCAGTCGGGTACTCTTACCCACTGAGCCATCTCACCAGCCCCCCAGATATCTTTTATTTTATTTCTAATTATGTGTGTGTATGTACATGTGAGTTCAGAGTCTAGAAGGTGTCCCTGGAGCTTGAGTTAACGTAATGTAGTTGCTGGGAACCAAACTCAGGTCCTCTGCAAGAGTAATACATGCTCTTAACCACTGACCCTCCTCTATAGCTCTCCCTACCCATTTTTTTTTTTTTTAAGATTTATTTTATTTTAATGTAAGTACACTGCAGCTATCTTCAGACACTCCAGAAGAGCGCATCAGATCTCCTTACGGATGGTTGTGAGCCACCATGTGGTTGCTGGGATTTGAACTCAGGACCTTCGGAAGAGCAGTCGGGTGCTCTTACCCTTTGAGCCATCTCACCAGCCCCCCATTTTTGTTAAGGCAAGGTCTCATGTAGCCCAGGCTGGCCTCAAAATCTATGCAGCTGAGAATTACCCTGAACTTAAGGATCCTCCTGCCGACACCTTCTGAGTCCTAGGATTCTGTTAGCCCTGCAGCTTCTGAGCTCTAGAGAACTCTAACTAATATAGCTTGTTAAATGTAGAGAAACCTCTACAACTGCCCCCAAAACTACAAGTCCAACAAATGAATTCAGTAAAGCAGCAGATAGTCCACGACAAATACTGAACCAGTTCAAAAAGATACCAACAGCCTCGATTCACTGTGGTAGTTTAGAAGTGATGTTGGGATGCTGTTTGTACAGCACAGTTGCCGTGCCCATGGGAAGTTTCAAGGTGAGTCAGCTGAGGTCATACACGACCATGAGCCAGCATTTTGAAAGCATTACAGATTTGATTATAGTAGGATTACAAGTTTGAGATTATCTTAGGCTTCATGGTGAAATTTCCTGCCCTTTCCAAAGTAAATAGGTGAATGACTTTTGTTATATTCACAGATTTGGATATCTATGATAGTAATCAGCTTTTGAACATTTTTACTACCCCAAAGAAAGTCTAAATTTTTGTTTCTACTCTTCACATAGTTTTCCTGCTTTATACATAGTTCTGGTTACTTACATGCTTTCTGTCTCTATAGGATGCTTTTCTAGACCTTTTCTTTTTTCTTTTTTTTTTTTTTCCAAGACAGAGATTTTCTGTGTAGCCCTGGCTGTCCTGGAACTCACTTTGTAGACCAGGCTGGGCTTGTACTGACAGATTCTCCTGTTCCTAGCAAGCTAATACAAAGCCCAAATGAAAAAGTAAATGAGGGACAGCCAGGGCTGTCTTTCACAAAGACACAAAGAAGCCTTGTCTCAAAAAAAAACCAACCAACAAACCAACCAACCAACCAACCCCCAAAACCAAACAGGAGAGAAAGAGACAGACAGACAGACAGTGAGAGAGGGAGTGAGCTAGCTCTCGAGGGAGTGAGATTGCTGGTGGTGGTGGGGGAGACAGCTACTGGTGGAAATTTGTGCCAATAATCCCAGAACTCAGGAGGCTGGGGCAGAAAGAGAGCTAGCTATAAGTTCAAGGCCAACATGGGCTATAGTAGGAGACTGTTTCAAAGGAGAAAGAAAGGAGACAAGTACAGTATTTGTTATCATGTATCTAGTAAGGGCTCTGTATCTAGGATCTATGAAGCTGGCAGCACACACCTATAATGCCTGCGTTCAGAGAGATGAAGCAGGATGGAGAATTCAAGGGCAGCCTGGGATACTGGTTAGGCTGTCTCAAAAACAAATGTATGTGTAACAGTAAACAAACTGAATAAACTTTCCTGCAAGCAAAGGATGGTGAAGACCATGACACTCCTTAGCCAGTGTGCTAACAGCAGCACAGCACACACTTAGAAGGACACAGAGAAACTGGAACACTCAACCTGTAGTAGAAATGCAAAATGATACAACCACTGTGGAAGGTAGCCACTTCTACCAAAGCAAATACAGACACAGCACTCCTCAGTAAATACCTGAACCTTCTGAAAATGCATCTTCTGTTTTTGAGATAGGGACTCACTAGCCCTGGCTGGTTTGGAACTGAAAGAGATCTGCTTGGTTCTGCCTCTTAAGTGCTGGGATTAAAGGAACTAGAGGTATGAAAAGCAATAGAGAAAATATTGTGGTATCAGTATTTAAGAAGTTAAATTAAGAAATGGATGAAAGGAGACTGGGAAATGGGGCAGAGGAGAATATTAGAAAAGAAGAAAAGAGTATGTATCAGAGGTATGAAAAGAAATAGAGAAAATATTGTGTATTTGATTTAGAGGAAAAGAAGGACAGAGCCTTTCCCATCAAGATGCCGGTTCCCACATACGAACCAAATACCTAAAGTATAAAAGTGTTCATAGTAAAGAAAATTAAGAATTATATATACATAATGGGAAAATTGAAATTAAAGATTAATTACACAAATGAATAAAATGAAATGGAGGAGTTCTGTTCTTGGTCGGTGCTCCTTCCAACACAACAGGACTACCCAAGTTTTCTGTGATTTGTCAGCTCCTCGCTGGTGTGCTTGGGCTGAGGTGTTGGCAATCCCTTAGCTTCTGCTGTCTCCGCAGACTGTGCTCCTGGGGCCTGTTGGTCCCATCTGGATTCTGTTCTAAGTTCTGCAGGCTCTTTCCCAGTTCCAAGGAATCCCTTGTTCCGTGGGGCAGTAGCAGGGGCTGGAGAATAAAGCTTGTTGAGGTTGTACAGGGTCCTGTGCCCCATCGTTGGCTCTTTTGTGTCTGTAATTTGCTGAGCCGGTCTCTTCTGCTGGTAGAGTCAGCCTCTAAGCTAGCACTTGCCATGGTCTGTCCTGAGTACGAATCCTGCTCCTCTCTGCACAGTGGCAGGGAGGCAGAAGAATGGGCCTTGGCCTTGGAAGGCTCTCGCTCAGATTCCCTGCCACTATTTGGTGTGTTGTGTCCACTCTCCCCACTGAGTCCAGCCTTGGGATGGGATGTCTGCTTGCATTCTTTAATAGGCACCTCCCTGGCAGGATTCAGTGCTGCTGTCCGGTGTGACTGGATGTGTGTATGCAAGAAACTCCAAGTAGTCTTATTTCTCCTGTCTCTGGCTCTTAGTCCCCTGGATTATTATCCTGACTCTCTTGTACCCAGATTCCTGGCCTGCCAAATATCACTTCTAAACTACCACTGTGAATCGAGGCTGTTGGTATCTTTTTACACTGGTTCATTATTTGTCGTGGACTATCTGCTGCTTTATTGAATTCATTTGTTGGACTTGTAGTTTTGGCGGCAGTTGTAGAGGTTTGTCTACATTTAACAAGCTATATTAGTTAGGGTTCTCTAGAGGAACAGAATTAATAAAATGAATCTATATATATTGAGAGGGGATCTTCGTAGAGTGATTTACAGAGTGAGATGTGGTCCTGCTAGTCCAACAGTAGCTGTCTCCCATCAGAAAAGTTCAGACTCTGATAGCTGTTCAGTCCTCCCAGCCAGGTGACTGAGTCTTTCATGTACTTTGGGTCCGAAGAAGTAGGTTTTAATACCATCAAGGGATGCCTCAGTGGCAGGACAGACGAACTTGCCAGGGACAGTGAGGGCAAGCAGCCAAAAGCAAAAGCTTCCTTTTTCCATGCCCTTTTTAAATGTGAGCTGTCACCAGAAGGTATGGTCTAGGTTTAGGATGGTCTTTCCATCTCAGATGATCCAGTCAAATCAAGGGCACCTAGCTGCTTGGGTCGTAGTCGATTACAGATGTAGTCAGGTTGATGACCAAGACAGCCATCTCACATGCTATCTGCAAATAGAGATAATGTCGAACTGCTCTCAGTAGGACTTCCAACACGGTGTTAGCCGGCTGTTGAGGGAGGGGATGCCCTTACCCTGCTCTCGGCTCCTCCCCATTGGTTGTGTTGGCTGGATTTTTCATAAATGACCTTTATCATGATGAGGGACTGACCTCTTATACATAAATCTGTGCAAGTCTTGGTGAAAAAAGGATGCTGAATTTTGTTCAGCGTTTTCTTGATCTATGTTCTTGTGATCTGGTGAAGTGATGGATCACATTAACTGTGCTGGGGGAAGCCCACATGATTAGGCATATAATCAAGTTCCACTTGTTAGAAAAGTCCTTAGAAGTTTGCAGTAGTTACCAGAACAATCCTTTTTGAAGTATTCAAACAAGCACAGGACCCTGGCCTAGCTCGTCAGACATAGCAGGTCCTGAGGTACATGCGTTGTTTCTTCATGGTTTCTAACTCTCCTAAAATCCTTACCTAGTTCCCTGTGTGAGTGAGCCTTTCATAAGGAGAAGGAAGTGTGAAGCACCGGGTTTGCCTTTCTGCAGGTCTCCCATATATCTGTACTGTTTAAATGGTTCTCCCAGGCCTTCAGACGGATTCTGTCTTTTGGTGTGTAATCTAGATGTTGTTCAGCAGGAAGCTTGATTGGAAGCAACAGAGTCCTTACTTTAATCTTGTGATGCTTTATATTTACTTATTCCTAGTTTTCATCCCTTGATTATCCTGTCTTTTTTTTTTTTTTTTT
>NC_034596.1:55775837-55783958 GCF_900095145.1 Mus pahari
TCTTGAGGTGCACCCGGGGTACAGTTCTTGAGGTGCACCCGGGGTACAGTTCTTGAGGTGCACCCGGGGTACAGTTCTTGAGGTGCACTCGGGGTACAGTTCTTGAGGTGCACCCGGGGTACAGTTCTTGAGGTGCACTCGGGGTACAGTCTGTAGCTTACTTACGTGTTGCCTTGTTTCATTCAGTATGAAGGCTTAGAGTCATCTTTAAAGGAGGCCAGCTTTGAGAAGGAGTCAACAGAAGCACAAAGTTTGGAGGTAAAAAACAAAATATGGTTTAAAAGCTAGGGAAAAGGTTCTTATTAAATAGCAAACTTTAAAAATATGTTATCTTCTCAAAAATAATTATCTCTGAGAAATATGAAATGGTGTATCAGGATCTTAAAAATTGGAGGAAACAGAACATTTGTAGGTAGCACAAAACATTTAAAAACAAGACACTTTGCACTCTTATTGCTAACTTGTGCTGAGGGATACATAATCAGTTTATCAGAATCTAACAGTTTATAGGTTTATAGGAAGAAATACTTTATTCTGTACTCCTAAAACTGCATTGAAGAGATGGTTCCTTTTTGACATTGTTTGCTTCAGGAAGGAGACATAGGACTCTTTCACAAATGTAAGCATAGCAGGAGACCATAAACTATGTGAGTTGTGACTGTGTTATCTTTTTGTCATCCCATGGTAGTAAGCATTAACTAGGATTAGACCAGAGGTTTACATTGTAAATTGTGGCATGCTGGTAAATGTTTAATCCCTATCTACAGACCATTTTCTGAGTTTTGTGTTATAAATACTACCTCACAAGTTTTCAGTCACCCACATGATGTCACTGAATGGGGAGTTTAGAAGAGATACATAGTTAACTTGATGGTAGTTTTCAGCCTAGCAGACAGATTAGGATGTGATGGAGTGAGTTCCAGATCGAAGTATTGTAAAAAGTGAGTTGTGAGCCTGCATGGTACTGATGAGACAATAGAAAACAGACCTTGTGCCTTTGGGTTATGTGTTTATTTCAGTGTGGCAAGTCCGTCATGTCTGTCCTTAGTAGAAAGTCTGTTGTCTTGTGATTTAGAATGCACTTGTAGAATCTACAAAAAGTTAAAGACTCCAAATACATTCCTTACATTTTTTTCTTTATTTATTACTTATGAATACCCTCGAACATTTTTAGTTGTTATGCATTCTTTGCTGAGCCTCTGTTGTAAGTGCTATCCCAATGGGAATGCATTAGTTTATAGAATGAAAGAAATTTAGGCAGGTCTGAGGGATGCCTGCCACCCTGACACTTGGGAGGTTAATGCTGGAGGATTGCCAAGTCTGTACTAAACAAAGAGGCAAAAAACACCACCAAAAAGCAGTCAAAAGCCAAAACACATAGAGTTTTAAAAGTTGTTTTGCATGCATGGTAACAGAAAAATTGCTACTGGGTAACAAAGACAAACATTGTTCAAGCTTGGTGTTACAGGTAATATAAACACAGCAGTTTACTGTTATGACAACAGGTTTATGTGAATTACGAGTCAGATGAGTTGAGATTTGGTCACATTGAATATCTTAGAAAATACTCTGTTAATTTTAAGTAGTTGAAAACATTTGTAGGAGTGTAATTGTAATTGGACACAAACTATAATGTCATACAAGTTTTACAAAGCTTGACAGTTGACTTTGAGGTAAAAATCAAACCAATAGAATAATTTGACTGAAGTCACAAGTCCTATGGTGAAATAGTCAGATTTGGGGAGATTGTAGGTAAACAGTCTTTTAAACTACTGTAACACATTTTGGTTTTGTTCTTCTTTTTAACAAGTTTGTTGAAGGATCACACATATCAGAGGTATGTTAATTACAGTATTTAAAATTCAATTAGACCAATCTAATAATTAATCATTTTAAATAAAAAAGATTACAAAAATATGTCATTCAATGGAAAATATGATGATGCAGCTTTGATTTTTAAGTTAATTATTTTTTATATTAAATTGAACTTGCCATTTCCCCATAACATGCTTTTAAACACACTTTTGGACTGGGTTGACAAGCTGTGCTTAGTGGATTTCCTACCTGTTTTTTTAAAATAAAAGTTTTGTTGGAATGCAACTGTATTAATTCCTTTAGGGGTCGCCTGAGTTTCTCGTTCCGTCTAGCTGATGGGAGCTTGAAATGCTTATGCTCTTAGAGAAGTTGCTGGCAACTGCTAGACCTACTCTTATCTTAATATTAGAGAGAAAATGTATACAGGGTCATAAACCTGTTTGATTTTACTCACTGATTTTTAGTCTAACTAAAAATTGTTATGTCTGGCTGTTAAAGTTGGCTTTCTATTTTAGGCAACCTATGAAAATCTGGAACAATCCAAATCTAAACTTGAAGATGAAATACTACTCCTAGAGGAAGAGCTGGAAGAAGAGAGAGTTAAACATTCTGAACAAGATGAGCTGGTAAGTCTTGTGTATTTCAGCAGAATTATGAAGAAGTTATTGAATTTTATGCATTTATGTGATACTTATTAAAATCCTACATGCATGCCAGCCATAGAGAGACAAGCCTGTAATCTCTGCAGCTCAGGAGGAAGAGGCAGGAGACCCAAGCTGGCCAGGGCTGCATAAGTCAGACTCTCAAACCAACCGAACAAATAGGTCTAAAGCAAGAGAAAACGAAACAAAAACCTCACGCACGCGTTTAAGCATGGAATCTAGAGGGCCATAGAGGGCAGCGTCTCCAGCTCTAACCGGTCATGTTAGCTCTAGCTCTTTACATGTTACCATAGATCTTTTTGGCATACTTTTTTGTTGTTGTTGTTTGTTTGTTTTTGGTTTTTCGAGACAGGGTTTCTCTGTATTGCCCTGACTGTCCTGGAACTCACTTTGTAGACCAGGCTGGCCTCGAACTCAGAAATCTGCCTGCCTCTGCCTCCCAAGTGCTGGGATTAAAGGTGNCTGACTGTCCTGGAACTCACTTTGTAGACCAGGCTGGCCTCGAACTCAGAAATCTGCCTGCCTCTGCCTCCCAAGTGCTGGGATTAAAGGTGTGCGCTACCACTCTCGGCCTCTTTTTTTTTTTTTTTTTGTGCTGTTTTCATTTGTTGAGACCGGGTGCTAGACCGTAGCCCAGTCTGTAGCTGCGCAGCTCAGGCTGACCTCTAGCGCATGACCTTCTTGCCTCTGCCTCCCACCTGCTGGGATGACAAGTGTGTACACCCCACACTTGCCTGTCTTGCACAGTGGTATAGAGATTTTCCATATTTGCTGTGAAAGTAATATAAACTATATTACTTGAGTAATCATATACTTAGAGAAGTATATTTTTTTAAAGTTAGAAATTTGTTAAAAACATAACTTTCTAATTTAAATTCTGGTGTAAGGAAAATCTTGATGTGTGTGAGATGACTTAAATATGACATTAGTGCATTCATCTTGAACCTCGAAAATGCTGTGGTGCATTGCGATTGAGAAACGTATTAATACGTGATGTGTAAGCTCCTTTTGAGCAGATGATAAGCAAGCCGACTATGCACCCGAATCTGAGGTCTCACTTTTATTGATGTTAATGTAACAATACGCCTAACAAATACATGTTGTGTTGAAGCTAATGGGACTTATTAAATACTTACAGACTGACACTCTCTTTCTAGATGGCTGATATTTCAAAAAGGATACAGTCCCTAGAAGATGAATCAAAATCTCTCAAATCACAAGTAGCTGAAGTAAGTTGAATTACTCTAATGAGTCTGTTACTTTTGGAAAACATTTACATTTTCATGATGCTTTTATCATTAGGTTATATTAGTCAGAGTTTTCTAGAGGAACAGAACTAATAGGTCATCTATCTCTCTCTTCATCCATCCACATCTCTAAGGGGTGTTATTAGAATGGACGGCTTATAGGCTGTGGTCCAGCTAGTCCAACAACAGTGTCAGTCTACCAATGAAGTGTCCAAGAATCCAGTAGTTGTTCATTCTGAGGATGGATATCTTACCTGGTCTTCAGTTACATCAGAATCCTAAGTCCAGGCTCTAATGCCAGTGAGGAAGGGATGGACTTGCAGTGAGAGCGTGAGAACAAGCAGACAAAAGCAGGGCTCCCTTCCTCAGTGTCTTCTGTATAATCTGCCCCCAGAAGATTTGGCCCTTTAAAGGTGGATCTTTGCACCTCAGAAGACCCTGATAAAGGTGCTCTAAGATCTGTCTTAAAGGAAATTCTTCTACTTCAAAGGATTTAATAAAGAAAAATCCCTCACAGGTATACCCAGCCTGCTTGAGTTTTAGTTAAAAGTTAAGTTTATAATCAAGGATAGCCATCATGTCAGGCTGTGGTGGTGCATACCTTTAATCCCAGCACTTGAGAGTTCAAGGCCAGCCTGGTCTACAGAGCAAGTTCCAGGACAGCCAGGGCTACACAGAGAAACCCTGTTTTGGAAAAACAAAACCAAACAGCAAAAGTAGCCATCACATTAGGCAGTAAAACATTATGTTAGTATTTGAGATAAGGGGAATCTTAATATCTTAAAACTGAGTTACTTCAGTGAAATTCATTTTTCACTGGATAGCTTTAAACTATGACCAAATGTGAATAATCTTGAAGTTGTATAACATTTAGTGGTGAACAGAAACTGTCTCCTCCAGTATAACGTGTAGGAGAGGAGACAGGATAGGGAGTATTGTGGTTCTTTTTCTGGAATAAGCACTCCAACACCAGTGAGGATAGACGTGAGATGTCACCAGAAGCCAGGAGAGCTGAAAGGCTGCTGTGCTGGGCCTACTCTGTGTTCTCATTTTATGCTCTGAAAACACAAGGTGGGGCAGGCAGGCAAGCACGACTTCACAAAAGGGTACCTGATAGTCGGCAGGTTGTTAAAGGCAATGACCCATTATTTTGGCCCTTTCTCCAGGTCATTCTACTCCAGGTAGCGAGTGAAGTCATGCTTAGCATATAGGCAGTGTAAGCAGTGCTGGAAGTAAGTCACTATATAGAGCAATAAAGCAGTATCTAATAATTGGACTTTCCTATCTTTTATACTTCAGTAGTTACCAGAATTGACTGCACAGTACATGGAAGGTTCAATAATTTGCCCAGAGTTACATGGTGAATGAGTGGTAGGGCTAGGACTGGGTCCTGGGTCTCCGCCAGCCTTGTTTGCGTCCTCATGTGCCTCTGCTGTTAATAGTGACATGTTTTGGCCTTTGCTTAAGTTCTGTGTTCTGTGGAGAATTTATAAACCTGAGGTGTTCTGTTGAATTGTTATAAACTGTGTATTTGTTTTGCTTAGGCCAAAACAACCTTTAGAATATTTGAAATCAATGAAGAGCGACTCAAGGGAGCAATAAAAGATGCCTTGAATGAAAATTCTCAACTTCAGGAAAGCCAGAAACAGGTGTGTAGCCTATACAGACTCTTTTAGATGCTGGTTATAGATTTGGAATGTTCTGGGCAAACTCACAGCTGATCTATCAATGGAGTTGCATTCACAAGGGGCATTTGCTGAGGAGCACAAGGGCTGGACAGGGCAGTTCCCACAGGGCAGTCCCCATGCAGACTTTGTATCTCTGGTAAAGGGTTGTAAAGTACTTCTTTCTGTCTTTGTCTTCTCCCATGAAAGAAATAAGCCAAGACACTGAGCATTCTGATAACCGCAGGAAACAGCTGTTAACACCAACCTCAGTAGAGAATACTAGTAAGAGTTAATGAATGTATTACCAGTTTAGGGCCTAAAGGAAGGAGGAGTTCTGGGGCACATAAGATGAAAATTTAGCTTTCATCGCCCCCGCCCTCAGGCACTCCTACAGATATATCCTCTCTTCTGTTCTCCCAAAACCATTGGAAATTTTGTCTGTCTGTCTGTCTCCCTCACCTATCTTTGTCTGTTTCTCTCCCTCCCTTCCTTTCTGTCCCTTGTTTACTCTTTCCCCTCCTTCCTTTCTATGATATGCATATGGTGTGTGTGTGTTTTGTGAGATTGTGAGTGTGCATATGTTATGGCTTTGTGTCTGTCCTTGCCTTCACCTTGTTTGAGACAGAGTCTTTGTCCTTTTTCTTTTGTGTATGTCTTGGTAGCTAGTCTGCAAGCTTGTAGGGATTCACCTGTCTTCCTTCCATCTCTCCGTAGGAACACGAGGATTATAGGTATTGAGCTATCCCTCTGGACTTTATGTGAGTTCTGGGGAATTGAACTCAGATCTCGAGGCTTGATGGCAAGTGCGTTTACCCATCTCCCCAGTGTAGCAGTGTGAACAGACTCCCTAAATAGTAGTCTTTCTGAGTCATGTGCTGAGACTTGATTGTATGTTCTGTGTTGACCAACGTTTTATTTTTCCTGTTGTTAATAATTGCTTGGTTTTCTGTAATGCACATTTGTAATGTTTTCCTCTATGCTCTTTGAGAGATGGAAATGTCATACAGCTGACTGTTTTGGCAATTTGTTCATTTAAACTTGTCTCCTTTTTCTTTTTTCTTTTTTCTTTTTTTTTTGGAGATAGTCTCCTAGTGTAGTTTAGGGTAGCCTAGAACTCACTGTGATATTCAGCCTCCTAACTGCTGGCTTTATAGGTATGTACTACCGTGTCGTGTCTGCTGCTGTCTCTCTTCCTCTTCTATAAGCTCGTGTATGTCTTGAGTGTGGCTATATGTGTACATGTGCAGGGCCTTTGGAGGCCAGAGGTATCAGATTCCCTCACAGAAGTTTATTTATAGGCAGTTATGAGCCAACTGATATATGTGAGAGGAACCCCCGCTTTGGTCCTGGGCAAGAACAGTAGTCACTCTTAAACCCTGAGCCATCTCTCTTCCCCTCATTGTCTTTGTGAAGCTGTATCCTGGAAGCGTAGATCCTCTTGGTCTGTTAAGGTGTTCTGTAGAGCAACTGGGCTTCTGTTGTCCTGAGGCTCACTTCATTCCGCTGCTAAGAAGTCTTGTTTTCTCTTGTCCTTTTTTTTTTTTCTAAGATTTATTTCTTGCCGGGCGTGGTGGCACACACCTTTAGTCCTAGCACTCAGGAGGCAGAGGCAGGCGGATTTCTGAGTTCGAAGCCAGACTGGTCTACAGAGTCAGTTCCAGGACAGCCAAGATTACACAGAGAAACCCTGTCTCGAAAAACCAAAAAAAAAAAAGATTTATTTCTTATTATATCTAAGTACACCGTAGCTGTCTTCAGATACACCAAAAGAGGGCGTCAAATCTCATTACCAGTGGTTGTGAGCCACCATGTGGTTGCTGGGATTTGAACTCTGGACCTTCAGAAGAGCAGTCGGGTGCTCTTACCCACTGAGCCATCTCTCCAGCCTGTTTTCTCTTGTCTTAAATGTTCTGTTTCCTATATCAAACACTTGCTTTCTTTTGTAGTTGTTTTGATTAAGCTTTCAAATAAAGAAGTACTGGAAATAATTTTGAAGAGGTTTATAGCTGAAAATTCTTATCTTTCACTTTTAAAAAAGATTTCATTTTTAATTCATTATTATTTTAAGTACATGTATGTGTGTGTCTTTGTGTGCATTTGTGGTCATGATTAAGGTGTCCTCAGAGGCCAGGAGAGGGTGTTGGATCCTCTGGAGTTCGAGTTATGAGCCGTTGTGAGCAGCCTGGTGTGGATGCGGGAACAGCTCAGGACCTCTTGGGGAAGCGTGTGGTCTTCCGCTCTGCAGTTGCTCCAGCTCCTGGTCGCCTCTCACCTTTCTGATAATTTGATGATACTCCTCTTGCTGCGTTTTCTTTTTCATACGAGTTTGACCTTGCTGTATTGTGTTCTCTTTTCACTTTTGATTTTGAGAGTAGAATGCTGTGTAGACTATGGGGTCTTCTTTGCCTTTTTTGTTCCTGCTCTTTTTGCTTCACAAACTGTTAACACTTAACGCCCTCCCTCACCCCAAGGTTTCTTTTTGTAGCCTTGGCTGCTCTGGAATGCAATCCATATGCCAGGCTGGCCTCAAACTTAGAGAGATCCTCCTGTCTCTGCCTCCCAAGCACCGGGATCAAAGGTGCGCCTCACCACTTCCTGGGATCAAAGATGCACGTCACCACTGCCTGGGATCAAAGATGAAAGGATGGACTATCCAGAGAGTACCCCATTCGGGAGTCCATCCCATCATCAGCCACCAAACCTAGATACTAATGCTCATGCCAGCAAGAT